>NW_008751776.1:454928-457726 GCF_000715545.1 Opisthorchis viverrini | reverse complement strand
AAAGTGAAGCAATCTTGAGCACTCCGCGTAATGGCTGTGGAGGTCAAATACTTACCTGGTAGCTAATTATGCTGCTGAAGGCCTCTAAACATTGGAAAGATTTGACTTTTTTTTCTAAATCAGCACTCTCTTTTGAATAACCTAATCGCCACGGAGTCACAAACCAAGTACAATAGTATTGAAGGATCACTAGGGTGCCGTTGGTAAAGCTCAGAAATGGTGTGAGCTCTAGCATGCAATCTTGCGGTACACCGCATTTGTCAACAGGGATATAAATATGGTTCGGCTGTCGCAGAGAGCAGCTAATAGGAGTTACGCGTAACAGCTGGCTTAGTTCAGAAAAGAATGCACACATCGTAGATGGCCGGCTCTTTTAGTGGGGCGTTCAGTTTAAAACAATCGAAGGCCTTTGCGAAGCAGACAAGTAACATTCTCCCACACCCAATCCAGATAAATGTTCCAGGCTAAAGACTCAATATTTTGCACCTAAAGCCAAATAAGACTTCCAAAGACACTACACATGCGTGTAGCCCATCAGAGACAAACACTACCATGGATTTCGGCACAATAGAGAGCACAATTCTCGATCTGCTGTTGGCAGGATTTTCCCGTGGGTGCGATGACTCCGTTTTTCCAACACGCTGAGATTTCAAAGGGGTTCAAGAGATTCTGGAACAACTCTGTCAGTGGCGCAACGAGTTCCCCATCCAAGAAGTTGTCGACACCTGCACAAGCTTACTGTGAGGGAGTTTTGCTTGTGTGTTTCAATGCTGCACTGTTGATAACAGTGTAGTGGATACCTCTCCGATTGTGTGGAGCGTTGATGACGTAACGCACTTTGTCGGTGGTGGATTGGAAGAGTAGCTCATTCGCCTATTCTTTAAGAGTAAGCTGCCTTTTAGTTTAGCCTGGTATTTTCCTCGTGAAGATGTCCACTGGGAAGCTCTTAGTTTCCAATGAAATGAGCAAGTAGTTCGGCCTGCTTTCCTTCTCTGATATTTTCCTCGTGAAGATGTCCACTGAGAAGCTCTTAGTTTCCAACGAAATGAGCAAGTAGTTCGGCCTGACAGCCTTTCCTTCTACCCCAATGAGGGAGGTGCAAATAGGTGGCATAGGTGGTTATCCCAAGATGTCTCTACGGTCAAGTACCTACCATACCCGGTCCTGTTCAGTTAAAAACTTTTCTGTCTTTATTCCGGTACAGTTTTCAACCCCACGCGTGTTCTGTGTCAAGGATGCAGGTAAGGGTAGCAAGATTTTTGGTGAAGAATATCCCTGCAGCATTCGCTGACGGAGTTTCCAAGAGCTCACAAGTACAAGGACATGCCAGACATTGTAAGGGTGCACAAACATGGTTTTCGTGACCCAGCAGCAGACATTCGAGTACGTTAATACGTGGCTCACGTGATGAAAGTTCGGACATTGAGTTCCTCTCTAGAAAGCGGTTCGCGATATCTTACAAAAACCCTCCTGAAGAAATTTCTTATTTTTGAGCTTATTACCAAAGCAATAAACTTCAATAATTCTGCGCATGCTTTGTGCCAATTACTGAAAACTTACTGGTTGAAACACAGCTGTATTCGACGAACAATGATGGTTTCGAGAAACCTGCTGTCTCAGTTGAACATTCTCTAGCGATAGCGTCAAGAGGTAACTCCAGTGAATATTGCACATCTGTAGTACACGAAGAATATCCGGAACACAGCCTAGACATTGATGGAGTGACATCAATCCAGCAGTCCCCGCGCTGCTGGGCAATACACGATACGTTCAAGTTTTTTCTTCCGATAATCTGTTTGAAAAATCCAAACTGAGCATTGTGAAGGACGACAAGCTTGCTGAGATCACAGGCTATCTGTAACTGTTCGCCATAGCAAGTTAATTTCCAATCTTTATTGTGATTCGTAACATAAGGCGAACAACACTTACCTGTGGACACAGCTGTGTGAACAAGCGTGACAATTAATGATGTACTGACCACCAGCAGCAATCTAGGTATCATCATTCATCACATTATTTCTCAAGTGGTCATCGTGGGAAGTTCGGATTCGTGCTGAACGTAGCAGCGTTTGTCCTTAGAGCTTTGGTGCATTATAACAACTGCCCGGTTTACATGACGTACCACCAAAACCGAGTAGTTCCTTTGTTTTTGCCCAGAGAGGATTCACTTTTTCTTGCAACCGAGTAGTTTTCATGAGTTTTGTGTGAGAAATGCCCGTCCATATGATTTCTGTCACTTGTTACAAATGGCGGCAAGGCACGTGTGCAGTAAATGTAGGTCACAAATACCGCCGATTCGTATGTCAACACCAGTTTCCGCCCTATTAGGCGACAAACCCAGAACGTTACAAAGTTTGACAGTCTAAGCTGTCCGTAAAATTGGAAGTAATTTATGCACAAGTTCCTAAAAAAATCCAATTTTTTGTTGGCATTTGGATACTTCCCGCTAGTCCTAATAATCCCACTAGAAACCAGATGAACTGGATCGTCGAAGTTCGGCACAACAGTGTTATTTGCAGTGCTCGACATACGCTGAGGATTTTACTTGAAGAGAACATGGTGGACTGTGTAATGTGGGCGCCAACATTTGCCTTTGTGAGTGGTCTAGACTCTCATGTATCTAGTTGAGAGATGCTGCAGCATTTTTCGGTACTCTGCATTGATTTTGCAACAAGTGTGGTGAAATCTCTTCCCCCGGAGAAAATGCATCGGCAAGAGCAGCAAAATTGTCAAAAAATTGGCCAGTATTGGTTTGTTTTCACCATAACCGTGTGCGTTGTCGCTTGCTTTGAATAATT
>NW_008751776.1:430099-451596 GCF_000715545.1 Opisthorchis viverrini | reverse complement strand
GGTGACCCACCTGACAAAGCTTATTAGTACTATGTGGGACGAAGAGAAAGTGCCTGCAGAATGAAGCATTTCGACGGTTATCCCCATCTTCAAAAAGGGTAGGTGGACGCTATGTGAAAACCACCGTGGCATCAACCTGTTAGCCGTGGCATCGAAGGTGCTCTCTGGCCTTAGCCTGCGAAGGTTGACTGAACACAGAGAGAGGCAGATCTGTGAAAACCAAGCTGGGTTCCGTCCTTCAAGAGGCTGCATCGATCATATCTTCACTCTCCGACAGATTCTGGAACAGCGACACTGCTTGCAGCAACCAACAATAGATGTGTTTCTTGATGTCTTTCTTGCGTGGATGCCGAGCCGAGAAACGTAGTCTGTGTCAGATATTTGCGTCGGATAGCGGTGCATTCGTCTATATACGTCCGGAGATGTATGAATCAACTCCGAAGAACAGTGTTTGTCTGCTCGAGCCTTAAATGAAACATGCACGTCTCTGCAATCCATCGGTGGGCTTGTCGCGATTGGATATAACGCGTTTGCTCAGTGAATAAGTCTGAAACCATTCACACTAGAGATCTAACAAGATTTTGAAAAGTAACGAATGTCTTCAAAGGTACAGCCCTCAAAGAAGCTCTCAACTGGGAGAACTTTACCTTGTGATGAGCCTCTGTGCTTGGATAACCGTACGCCACCCACAAAGGCCAACAACTGCCTTGCGCCAACCTGCCTTGGCTCATACGCATCTCTTGGCCGTGAGTGACCATGGATTTCAAAGTGTCAGTATCGGATAGCGGTGCATTCGTCTATATACGTCCGGAGATGTATGAATCAACTCCGAAGAACAGTGTTTGTCTGCTCGAGCCTTAAATGAAACATGCACGTCTCTGCAATCCATCGGTGGGCTTGTCGCGATTGGATATAACGCGTTTGCTCAGTGAATAAGTCTGAAACCATTCACACTAGAGATCTAACAAGATTTTGAAAAGTAACGAATGTCTTCAAGGGTACAGCCCTCAAAGAAGCTCTCAACTGGGAGAACTTTACCTTGTGATGAGCCTCTGTGCTTGGATAACCGTACGCCACCCACAAAGGCCAACAACTGCCTTGCGCCAACCTGCCTTGGCTCATACGCATCTCTTGGCCGTGAGTGACCATGGATTTCAAAATTAGTGTCAGTAGGTGCCATGTATTGTCCCACAGAATGTAAAAGAACAGTCAAGAAGTACAGAGCAAGTTTTCTTGCCGTGACCGGTCAAAAATGTTTGGTAGTGCGTTAATTGCAAAAGCATCCCTGCTAAACAACAAGGTCATGTACCAAGCAGCCGCGGTAACTAACCTGAGCAAATTTACGGTGAGATGTCGCGACGATTTCGACGGTTAGGTAAAACTCACCTAGCAGGTTGATCCGCACTGTTAAACAAGAACTTTCAATCGATCGAACAACGAAGAGGTGTTTGACAAATACTGTCTACGAATATTTCAAAACGTCCAGGAAACAGGCGGAGCCTCCAAGACTTTCCGGCACCGGATCTGACAATCTACAGTGCGTAAAATTCAAACGTGTCCAAATGTCAAGCAAAAGCAAGGCGGACTTAAATGTTTACGCATGGAGGAAACATCTGCAGTGTTACCCACAGGTAAATGGTGCATCACACCGGTAAGGTGAAGTCTGAGCCGCGCTGAAATGCACGGATGTTTGTTGAATTACATGGATACTAGTCAATTAATTATGGCACACAACTGGGTCTATACAATAAAAAATATGCTCAGAAACCTGCAAAGCAACTCTTAGACAACTGGAGAAGTAACAAATGGCAATAATCTCTTTCTGTTCTGCAGAATGCGGAAAAATGGTGTAAAAAACGCCGGAATTGCGCCTCTATTTGACGTCAGATCAGTCAACCGCACCCTCGCCAGAGAAGAATTTGCAGAAATGATTCAAACCAATCGAAAGAACACACTTACCGTGGGACGCGAAAATTTCCTGCAAGCCAGTGGATTTTTTATGGAGTGAACAACTCCGCATTTGTGCACAAATATGTCAAGAGCTGGAAAAGACTTCAGCGTGACCAGCATTGCTGTGTTATACTGCTGAAGCAGTAATGCAGATGTTTGAGCACGTATCTCTGCCATCTGTTAATCCATATCAGCAAATCCATTTCCTGGAAGACACGCCATTTATCATTAGAAAATTCGTCCAACAATGCACATGAACCACCTAACCCCACTTTCGAAACTATCGGACTAGGAGGGAACGGCATACTGCCATGTTCGCCCATTTGGTGAGCCTTGATTATGATTGGACCCTAAGAACTATAAATACTAGAGATGGGCAGAAGTGGTTTGAGCGCTGGACTACAAACACCTTATCCAGCGAGCCATAAAAAGTGCTGATTCGAACCCATACTCACGGTGTGTTTAGGAGGCAACTTTAGCTTAATAGGAAGAGGAATATAGTCTTATTCGCGCTATGTGAAAACAGTAGGTAGCCAATATATTTTAGTAAGAAGAGCTTCACAATACGTTATTAGCAGCAGCCAAAAAAATAACCAAACAGGTAACCAAACAGGTCCTATCCTGATACTAGTGCTTAGTTGTTCGCAGAGCCTGGATACATGCTTGTTGTCCATGTGAAATCGCGTTTTTGGTAACTTCAGCTGAAGAAGGCGGGTAATAAATGCAAACGGGAGGATTGACGATGAATTCTATTATCGGTTTTACACGGAAGTGAGCTATCGGTCTTCTATGAAATCCCCATCCTCCGGTAATTCGACGCAAAAGCCTAGAGATCCTGTATGTTTTCTTGAAAATAATTTATCAGATAATTCTTTCCCTGCAGGTCCAAAACCGAACAAAAGCTATACCGTTACTGCCCTTTAATTCATAACAAGTTCATGGGCACAAGATGGCCTTTCAAGCTCTGAAATTTGTGACCGCTGACATTTTCACCCATAAGCGGTGAAGACAATTTACCCAGATGCGGAACTTGGACGCAAAACGGAATTCAACTGGACGATAATTATTCATGGGTAAACGAGAAGCAGGCCTTTCAATATTCAAAATTCCACCCATGTTGTTTAGCTACTCATGGTTGCGCATACGAGGGCGTAGTTCAACCGAGATATCGATTCGGAGATCTCAGTTGACAAATGAACTATTTTCAGGCTAGCTCAAAAAGCAAAAAAGGATTCTTGGCTTCGTACTTGGGCACTGTTTTGTCTCTGTTTGTCCCGCATGGAACCGATGCCGGGTGGTATTCTGCTAGCTTGTGCGCCTTAATCATATGGCTGGTTAGGTGATGAAATTCTATACGATTTTGGCCGCTTCAGATACTCTATGGTTTCGTAGAGCGTGCCTTAAATGATAACTCGTCTTGAGATCCACTGATAAGTTTTGGCGGTTCCCGTAGGCTCTTAAATGCCACAGTAACTACGTCTGATGGGGTTAAAATAAGTTAACGTGGAATATCTACTCAGGCTTCTCGTGTGCTTCATACATTAACTTTAGTTTGTTGATGACTACACGTCGCCGATAACTGTACGCCGTCAAGCGTGATCCCGATTGGCTTAAAGCCGTTCTCCACGGGCTTGTTATTTTTATATCCTTTTCACATTCACAGTGAGGCGTTTAGCAATTTCAGCTGCTTTGGCCTGTAGTTTCAAAGACGCGAATCTTAGTCGTCACATAAAAACTGCAATTATTCTGCTTCCATTTTGTGCCCTGTGTCGGGTGCTATTGTTGGAATCTTCAGTAAGCTCGGTATTCATCTGCGTTTCTCAGTGGTCTGTTCATTATTTTCTTTACAGTTTACATTCCATCCTGTGCGTCAGCACTTAAACAAACTCCAAGGGGACTTTTTCTCCGAGTTCCTCCCTAAGAGCGGCACGTGTAAGTCCGCAAGTTTTTACTGTACACCGTGATACTAAATTTACATCGACTATTGATCCACATCGCGAATTACTCCGCTTCATAATACTCACGCTTTTCTTTACACAGGGGCACAGTCCCAGCACCAGTTATTGTCTTCAATTCAAAATGACCGGCTGGATTACAGTGGCACTGCCTTTTATTCACGTCCATTGTTTGGTTCCTTATTTTTCACAACTTCGAAGTTTTCCAGCCAAATTCCAGGTGGGATGGCTTAGTTTTTCCTTCCCTCGTTGTTTCATGGCCCATGGCAGAGGACTGTTCTTACTTCAGCCTTATATATTGTACAATGGATTAGAAATCCTAATGACCGTTCTGTTTAGTACTTGATGTCCACCGCATTTAAATCATGTCCATTCAGGCACGATCGCCGCTGCGTCTGTTAAATCCCCCGCTGATAGGCGCCCCACCGACTGGGAATAAGCAGCATCATTATTTTTTCTATGTGCTCACAAGATATGTCATATTCTTTAGTCGTCCGTTTTATGGCAATACTTGTGCAGCCGTTGAAATTACTTTGCTGGTTGGTCTTTTATACCGTCCCGTTAATTACATCGATGCAGAGCGCTTTGGTTAGGAAAAACGCCCCTAAGAAAGACTGGTTTAGAATCATCCGGACGACTTGGGCTGTTTCCAATTTATGTAGAATCACAGAAGCATTAAGCTACTTTTTTTGGTTTCGACATAGACCAAAATTCCTTGCTTACTTGAGGTCCAGCCAACCTAGCGACATATCCACTTTCCCATAGTTATACTTTAGCTCAGTTTGAATCACTTTGATTTTTTCTTCAACACAGGGCCATTAGCTGTCTAAACGAAGGTGAGTAATCACCCTCGGAAACCACAAAATCAACCCTGACGCTTATCCCTCACTGGCATGCATTCCTTGTTTTTTTATTTATACCAAAAATCTTGAAACATCAAGAAGAGACAAAGGTAGACGAAGACGGCCTGATGCTGCTTGAACACAGGTATTCTGGGTACCTAAAACATCAACCGTTCAGTAAGACAATATTGAAAGTAAAGGACAGCCTGATCGTAGATAAAAAGCTGCATTTAGTCTAACTTTGATCGGGAAAAGCAAATAACGGGGAATTTTGTTGTTGAACAGGCAGGAAGTCCCCACATTTGAACTGGCAGACATAAAACGGGATTCCTTCACAGAATTGTCGGCACACCTTGTCCTTACTGAAGGATAAAAATTTACACTGTGAGATATGCATCTTTTGTAGGCACTCAACGTTAACCGGAAAGAATCATAATAATCGTTGACCAGCAACACAACAATAAACGAACTCACCGAAAGCAGAAACTACTACGTGAGGACTCTTAGATGACACAATGCCGGGCATATTAAGATCATCTTAGCTTGACATTTACTTTCAAACTTTACGCGCCAGGTTGTGACCGATCAGAGTGCAGAATGTTTCTCTCTGATCAGATGAAGATGCCCACCGGAATCGATCTCATTCAAGGATGGCCTCTATTGAGGACAAAACTAATGAATGGTGGATTTGAGAGCCTAAAATAGGCAATTCGGAGGCCAGGATAGAACATCGAATTATTGTGCCCACGCCACTGTGTATGTGACTTACGTTGTTCAAAAGTTGCGGAGTATACTGGATCTAAACGGTCACGGTTTCCTGATACAATAGAACTAGCCTCACCATTGCAAACGAAAGATGCATGAGGTTCCAGGTGATTCCTCCTTCAGAACCAACTTGGTCCGCTAATTATTGTGTTGCGCTAATGTTGTCCAGTTTGGTTTCAAGTTAAACACACGGTTTACAGAATCCCGGAGACTGCAACAACCTGAGGGGATCCAATCCCGGGCTATGGCAGTGGTTACAGAAATCATGTGTAGTGCATTACGTGTAAACCTAAATGTTGTTTAACGAGCTTTCTCGAATCAACGGGCGTGAGTCGGCTTTGGGAATTTTTCAGAGGGATGATGACTTCTACAGCTCATTTTCTGTTAGGCTGTCATGGAACTACATGTTAATGAGCTTCAGACGTGGTCTCCGAAAGTAGTTATAATCATCGACATCAGGATTCAACACCGATACATCCTTGACATACTGGCAATATTCTGGATTAAAGAAATCGTGGTTTCTTACAGGCTAAGGTAGTGCCATGGTACCTTAACCCACACAAGAGGAGTAACATGGCCAGCGACCAGAGTCTTTGGCTCAGAAGCCCGGCCAAAAAACGGCACTGAGTGGCGGGAAATGCCAGTTTGTCTACCGGGGCGCTTATATCACCATCGTTATAGCAACACAGACTGATGCCAGTCTAATATGGACAGAAAAGTCATTAAGGTGCTACTTAGCGGCAAGCGGCTGCAAAAGCACTTGTTTCACTCGTCCAACGTCTTGAGAACTATGCTCTATAGCGTGTTGTTCTGAATAACACTATCAACAGGATCCTAATATACCGAGAAAAATGACAGCCTTTCGGAGAGCTTTTGTGTGGCTGGTTTGTGTCTTCATGGACGCCCTGACATAACCTGAGGATGGTAGCTTTAGGTCGGATGCTATTTTTTGCTATTTAGCTGTCTGATGGAGTTGAACAGTTCCCGTTCCGCCTATGCACACAGAAAAGGACAAAATTAATCTCTGGCGATTAGGCGGAAGGCTATTTGATGCAAGGAATTCTATGTGAGTCAGCAGGCCAATTTGCACTTGATTAATCTCTGGCGATTAGGCGGAAGGCTACTTGATGCAAGGAATTCTATGTGAGCCACAATCAGCAGGCCAATTTGCACTTTCCCACATTAGGTATCTTTGGAGCTCCCTCCCATGACCTCGACAATTGACGTTATTGTCCCTCCGACAGGCTCCAGGGTGTGTGACTTTTGTGGATGTCCTGCATTCTCAGGTCTACAGCTTCATTAATATTATTGTATGTCAAAACAGGAGACCTTCTGGTCGGTAAAACTGCACAATTTGCCAGGAGACAAAATGTTCGTGTTTTCTGAGGAGCGCTCAAAAAGCTTCTTCGTTTCGCACGCAAATAGTGGACCAAATCGCACTGCAAATTTTGAGACCAAAAATAGGCATCTGGCTCCATGAAATTTCATCTTTCGCACACCGGATTAAAAGCTTGGACGAGAAGACGCTGAAATTCCTTTTGTGAAATTTACTCATGTTTCTCTGAATACAAATATGGTCATTCATTTCAAAATCGAATTAACGGATTGTACCCAATTGAAGCTTTATTCAACCAAACAAGTCAACTATACAGTGAAGAGAACATTGTTAGACAACATATTAGACGTGGACACTCTTCCCTATGAACTAACAACCTTGAAAAGTTCGTCGTTTTTGATAAATCTATTTTATTCGACAAACGGTGAGCGGCGACTTGCACCGCAAGTGAAATCAGTAGATATGTACTCGCGGTAGAATTGAGCCACAGCGGAACAACTATATGCTTGTGTTCAAGGCAAGTTTGTATTGTGACGAAGGCAATGTCCCGGGTGTGGGCGCCGCGTGTTGGTTGCCTTGGGGCCAGCCCTCGACATTAAGTTGGGCATGCAGAGGCGAAAGTCACGAAGGGGAGATTTGTTAAGACCAGGCAATCTCAGGAAAGTTGAGATCCCCAACATTTAGTTTGTTTGGGTGAGGTAGATCTTGAGTGTGGGAAAGTAGCGTGGATAGACGATTCTCGAGCTAATGGAATGTGGAAGGGGACGTGCATAAACGCCCGTGGGTGACAGGCAGAAAGCCAAACAGAGTCTGGGGTGTCCGCCAGCAGTGGGTCATCAATGGTGGAGACGCCCATTTCAGTTCTGGCGTACATGTTGTAGCCACCTCCACGGCGGTGGAAACGATCAGAACGGAAGATGGTGTAACCCGGAAGGGAGATAAGGGCATCAGGCGTGCTAGGAGAGAGCCACGTCTCAGTGATGCAAATGAAGGCTGGACGAGCTATAGTGGAGATGGCTTGGATGTAGTGCAATTTAGGTAAGAGAGCGGGTGTTGATTAGAACGACAGAGAGATTGCTAGCGGGATCGAGGGAGGTGGCTAATATGGCTATCAAGAAGTTNGCTTGGATGTAGTGCAATTTAGGTAAGAGAGCGGGTGTTGATTAGAACGACAGAGAGATTGCTAGCGGGAGCGAGGGAGGTGGATAATATGGCTTTCAAGAAGTTGACAAGCCCAGGGAGGTCAGTATGGAATGGAGTAGAGAAGGGGGAATGGGGGTTCTTGAAT
Source organism: Opisthorchis viverrini (assembly GCF_000715545.1). NCBI lineage: Eukaryota > Metazoa > Platyhelminthes > Trematoda > Opisthorchiida > Opisthorchiidae > Opisthorchis > Opisthorchis viverrini. Next base: position 443,460 of record NW_008751776.1, on the reverse strand, counting down.
TGGTAGGCGAAGTAGGACCCTTTAAAGATACGTGAGAATAGGATGCTGTGATGTATCGTGATGGGTACCGAGGCAGCGTCGGGTGGCAAGGCAGGTAGCGGAGCTCCCTGGACAAAGAGTAAGAGGCTGGTTCGAGCAGTCGTTTGTAATGATGTAATCGACATAATCAGGGGGTGGCACTTGTGTGGCAGCTCAACAAAAGCAGCGGGATTTGGGTGACGCGAGATGCAAGGGCAGGAGGAGTGTTTAAGGGACAGGGAATGAGAGGATAAGCCAAGGGCACTGAGAGGAAGGGTGGACCTGTTTTGTAGAGCCTTGAGCAGCGAACCGCAGGGGCGGAGGGAACGGGTAACCGAACTGGGCTGCTTGGAATAGATGAAATACGAGGTTTATGGTAAGAGATGCAGGATAAGGGGAGGTGCCAGGGTGCAGCGAGGAAGTTTTCGGTACAGTCAAACTCTCTAGGAGGAGTGGGCTTTGTTGTGGGTGAGCAAGAATCCTCTGCGTTGGTTGTAGTTGAAATGGATTTGGAGTCGGAAGTCGAGATACAGTTAGAGGTCGTAGAGGTGGAGCTGGTGGAACTACCAACACCTGTTCGTCCCACATTGGAACACGCAGCTGAGCGGAACCCACCGGCGAGTACAGCTGAGTAGTCAAAAGGGAATGAAATTTATTCGAATTGCGTTACATTCAGGACAGCAAACATGGTTAATAGTGCTAATAATGGCATATAATAATCTCAAAAGACTGTGCTGGTAACAATCACGGATGCATTGAAGTCCAAGAGAAAAACTGGGGTGTTCACACATAGATACACATAAAGAAGGCTTTTGCTCAAGCTCCCCGGATAAGGTTCGTTCTTGCATTCAGCGGCTTCCGTTCACCTTAGGGGCACGAACAAATGAGGGTGTGGCGCTTTTCTCTACCTTCTTTGCGCGGCGCAGTAGGCCGGCCTTCACGACGACTCGAAAGGTTCCCTGAGCTGGGTGACAAGCCTTTGGAGGAAAGTTCTTCCACACACCAACTGCCCGGAGTGGGAAGGAGTGGGAAGGATTGTTATTCCATAACTATGCCCTTCGAGCTTAAAAACCTTGCCGTGTTCCCGTTACACGTTAAATGTGTGTAAACTGTGAAAAAAAATGTTGGCCACGCCTTAGTTAACAGGAGGTCTGTAAGTACTATGTCTCCTCGAAGGCAAGAGTACAAAATATAGGAGTAGTTCAAGAGCCAAGAGACGCGTTCGTTAATCAAGAGTTTTACGGCCAGAAACCATTTACTAGCAGCTTGTTGGACACGCCCATTCAAGATTACATCTTTCTTGTGTTCTGGGTAGACGGCTTGGTTGGCATATTTAAGAAGCGGCTGATGTGGGGGGCCCCATAAGTTATCTAGGGGTCTAAGAGAATAAAGCGGGGAAAAAGAGGACTAAATTACCCATAGAATGACCAATGTCCTTTGGGCCAATTTTTTAGTCGAAGTGAGGAAGATGGGTTTGAAAGCTTCAAGGTACCTAAATCCCTTTCTATCTACCCTCGTAATGTCTTATGGCCCATTCTCACCATGCACGGCCAAGGTGCTCCCTGAGTTTCCTCTGAAAGGCATATGGACACACTTTTCCTCATCCATAGTAAGGCGCTATTTCAGAGACCTATAATTTGTGTCTGTATCCACTTGAAGGGAGCTTGCTTTTGAGCTCTGTGATTTCAAGTTGTCCGCAAAGAGGAAACATGGAAGTGGAAGTGAATATGGTAGGTCATTGACGCAGATAAGAAACAGGAATTTCCTGAAACGGAGCGTTGAGGAGATCCAATGGAGACCGCCTCAGAAGAAAAGTAGGTCAAACCTATTCTCATTCTGCATGTCCTATCGGATAGGTGCGCCTTACTCTACAATACTCAAGACTATGGAGCAGCAACACTTGTGGGACTCGACCGAATACTTTTGAGAAGCCGAAACTTATTGCATCTGACATGAGTTCTTCTCCTTATCTTGGGTTAAGCCTCCCACAAAGTCGAGCATGTTCGTCTCGCAAGAAGGGTTTGGGAGCAATCCACATCGTGCCGTGGATATGAAGCTATTGGTGCCAAGAATTTTTCAGGATGCTTTTCATCACCTTCACGGTACTCTGGGTAGGCGAATATGCTAGGAGCTGCCAGGTTGTAGTCGGCCGCCAGTTTTGCAGATTGGAGTAAGAGTGGCTTCATTCCAAGCAGAGGAAATGACGCGTTCATCAAGAGGCTGACGGAAAATCAGGTAGAAATGCTTTGACAGTGTCAGCAGTGTCACGTTCAGGATCCTGAGATGGACTTCTTCTGACCCCAAAGCGCAAGGGGGTTCCTCCTGTGCAACAGCTGCTGAGCGTTCTCCTCCGTGAAGGCCAAGCCGACTAGCGGTCGTTCGTTATTAAATCTTAGTTAGATAAGATGTGACCAGGTCGCTGAGGCTGATTAAAAACCTGTGTCATGTTCTCCGTAGGGTTCAGCTACCACAAATCGATTGATCGTAGGTGCCACTGTATGCTAAAATTTAATTTTGTACACCTACCATACGGGCTCTATTTTTCCGCCATTCCTCATTCCTACTTGACATTCGTGTTTCAATCTGTTTTCTTCTGACATAAAGGACAACATAGCGAGGGAAGAAACACTGTAAAGCAGAACACGATTGAAACAATGTTAATTGGCCAGCCGAAGATAACATCGAAATTGCAAGGTCCCTCAATCCCTTGACTTCCAAAACTTGGATCAGCAATAACCCTAGAAACCCTTTAGACACTCTCTTGGGTCACATCTGCTTTCCGTTAACCTTGCTTACGACACGGAATGCGACGAAACAAAGCGGTCCTTTCAGTCTGAGCAGCTGCCATCAGTGCTCTCGGTTCCGATTGGTCGGCATGCTGACAAATCGCTACGCTCTCAAGTCCCCAACAGACTGCATACAACAGGCTTCCGCCGGGATCGTTCGCCTTGTCCTGGGATAACCGGTTTCTGCGGACCAAGTGTCCTCTCCGCGTTAAATCTGCTACAAATTCTGCGTGGACAGTCCCTTTGGGACTGATTTTGGATATCATACAGTGTGTGCTCCACAGATAATTCATCGAAATTGCCATTCAATTTTTGGTTCTGGGTGACGGATTTCGAAGTTCGTTTCTAGTGAGGAGTGTGTGTTCTCAGTGGGCTGCTTTGGGCCTGCTGCCGAACAACCCTCAAATGATTGTGTATGTCGTTCTGATGTGCACAAGTACCGTTCTATTTGGCACCCATAGGAAATCTTGTCAGATGTGTTCAATTTGCGTTCAAGACTCCGGGAATATGGATAATAGGCTGTTAAGTGGGACGTACCGTTACTTCCACGCCTGGACGGCATACTCAACTTGCAGCCATATGTAAGCTGAGACAAGGTGTAGATCTGGGCGCATGAGGTTAGTCTTAGCTAAGGCTACTTATTATTAGTTTGTCCACCACCTGGCACTGGGGACTAGTGCGTAGGTCACGTCGTATGACCACTTCTAGGTCTACCTTGCTGTATTTGTAGGCCCGAAAGGTAGGTTGGAAGTACGTAACATTTCTTAACATTGAACGGCAAATTATTTGCAGTTGACTAGTTGGAAGCCGTTCAGGAGGTCCTGGTCTATAGGGATACGGTTAATTCTCCAGATTTTCAGGCCAACGTAAAAGGGAACAGTGGGCCCGTAGCTTGCTTGTTCGGACCTTTTACCGCCCTTGTAAACGGGTTATAATTCGAATTTTTCGCTGTTTCAGGATACTAGGGGTGGAAAATATCTTGCGGTGGCATTTGGTCAGTGCTCTTGCTAGGTCGTTCGCCGGAAAGGCGCTGTCGATGACGACAGCAACACTTTTCTTGAGGGTTTCGAGTCCTACAACAACTATGGAGAATTCTATGTGATCTGGGCCTGTTTCATGTGGAAGTGCTTATGTCCAGGTTTCAGTGTAGGCGGACCATTGCAGATGGAACTGTATTGCCTAACTGGGGCGTCGGATGTTTCCTTCAGTGTGCGTTTAGGGCTAATACAGGTTTGTGTTGTGCGCCTGCCGTATTTTGCCTTTCTGAGACGGTCGACTTGGCCCAGTAGGAGCTCACGGTTTGTTGTATACTCGGCCATTAATTAAGCCTGTCAGTTCCCATCGTCTCGGTGTAGAGAGACGTAGTGGCTTCGATGGCACCAATGGCTTCACCATATGGTCTTGCTGGAGTTTTTTAGAGATGCCAGAATCGTTTACTAGAGTCGTCCAAGTTCTCCGCCATCACATGTGGACTCATACTGGGACGAGATTGTCACCATCTCGCATAATGCTTCGAATTTCCCCTGTGGCACGGCACCACCAGGCGCACTGGATGTCAGACCGAACCGTGGCACTGCTTTAACCTCGGAGAAACATCTCAGCCGGTCTCGAACATAACTTGATGTGACAAATTATCAGAATTCAAGTGAAAGCGAGCGGACCGTGAAGTCTGGTGGACAAGGAAAGCCAGTAAAATGAAAGAGGCTTAGAAAGCCTTGAATGTCCAAAGATTATTACAGCTCATACGCGCGACCGGTCCCCAGAAACCACCTGTGAACGAAACGATCAAGTATCGGGATGGGGCGACCATCTTGGATGAGGAACGCCTCCACCGTTGAGCCGAATACTTCGAACAACGATTATTGTGGCCACCAGCTGCCACTCATCAGTAGCCCACAGCTGACGTAGAACCCTGGACGATGAACGTGGCATCACTTACGACTCCGGAGGTGTACGGATGCTTATGTTCTCTCAAGCACCACCGAGCTTCTGGTCCGGATGACCTCCTACCCGCTCTGTTCAAAGATGGGAGTGAATTCATCAGTCAGCGCTTGTCTGATCTGTTTGCTTGCTTTTGGGAAAAGGAATCTGCCCCAGACAATTGGTGAGAGTCGGTGATAGTGCCTATTTCCAAAAAGGGGCTCATGGTGAGTGTGGCGACCACAAGCCGGACATGAAGTCACTGGTCACGCCACTTACAATCTAGGGGGAGGCACTGGAAGTTGTGGAGGTTTCGTGTATCTTGGAAGTTGTGTTAGTTCTGATTGAAGTGTGGCAGACGAGTTCAGTGCACGAATCTCCAAGACCCGGGCTCGCGTTTGCTAATTTAAGACATTTATGATGTTAAAGCTGTGTATCTCTGAGTATCAAAGGACGTTTGTATCAGGCTACAGTGGGGACCGTTTTGTTGTATGACTGTGAGATTCGACCTGTGTGACCAACTGAACTAAGACGTCTTCAGGTGTTCGAAAGTCGTTTTCTTAGGACGACAGTTCATGTGAGTTGGTGTGGGCAAATCCGTAATGAGGCACTTAGAAAGCGCGTTTTCGGTTGTGCAACGGGTACTTCCATTGAAGAATGTGTCCAGCACCAGAAGTTGCGTTGGTTAGTGCATGTGTTCCGTGTGCCAAACCATAGTTTTCCGAAGAGGGTTCTGTTTTCCATGCCCACTTCAGAGTGGCGTAAACAGAGAAATAGCCAACCCGTGACTTGTTACGAAGCGCTTGGGTGGTGTGGGTGCTACTCGCCTTCCAGGATGGGGACCGCGTGATCCGCACTGCGCCTGGTTGGAGACACTACAAGATATGTCTGCTTACCGATGTCAGTGGGGATATCGTTGTCGGTTTCTATCCAAGTTTCCTTAATGTGTGTCTGGGGGTGTAGGCACCTCGAGCTGGTTTGGCTAGAACGCTACTGGAAATGCACAGTCATGCAGATAACGAAGATTGCTTGGAGGCCTAATAGATGCGAGTTAAAGAAGCTATGCTTTCGGTCTTCAGAACTCTCTGTCCAAGCCATCCGACGCTGATATCATAGAGATCAGGATATCTCATTGCCGCCAGAATGACCATACCAACAACTGTTGCTAAAGCGACGTGCACAGATCCCAAAACAATGGATATTCAGGAGCCTGAAAAATGGTCAGTACAGTCAGTACAGCCAGTACAGTCCCATGGTCCAGCAGGTTGAGGTCAGACGGCGAGGTTGGGGCGAGATGGTTCAGTGGTTATAGTGCGGATTTACTGACCGAAAGGTCGTGGTTCGAACCTGACCTCTACCTCTCGACATCCCTGTCTAGGCTTGGGCAACCTGGCAGTATCCAAGCCGTCGTGCTTTCTCCGGGTGGCGTGGCAGCTAGGCACCGAATGGGTATTGCAGCCGAATGATTATCCTTATATATCAGGTTAGGAGTTGGAACATGTGTGGTGAATTGTTCTATTATGCGTTGACATCTCTTACCAAACACCGCTGTCTTACGGCTGTGATGGGGTCATCCCAATTCCCCCTTGCGCTTGCTGGAGATCGATGTCCGTGTCCTTCCTGCCGTCACTTTCTTTTCAGGTTGTCCGATTGAGTTCCTGGAGGTGTGGGCACCTCAGAATACTTGCAGCAGATCAGCATCAGGTCCCTCCTTCCCCCTTTTATCGTCTTTTCGCCTTAGGGTTTTAATTATGATTGGGAAAACCATATATTTGTACGGCAGTGATATTGCTGTCTTTGATGTTAATGTTGATGATGATGGCCTAAAAGGAAGAGTCGCTGTCCGTTGTTTGTGCGGCGGGCATCAACATCGAATCAACCGGCCACGTGATTCCAAGGAAATGAGAACACCTACTTGGGTATTCGTGTAGTCTGCAAGCACGACAATCACGGTGCTTTTTGCTTGACGAATGACCCCGGTAAACCTCGGTAGAAAGTACCATTTTCAGCGTCGGAGCCACGGTACGTTGGGATATATGTCAATTCTGCAAACAAGCACCGTTTTTATGTCGGTTAGTGCTGGGCTTGATTGGGCTGGGTAACCGAACGGCACAAAGGCAACTGTTCGCTGGAATCCGCTTTGTTGGTCCCAGGAGGGTAGTTGTTAGCGAAATTCTCAGTGAAGGAGATCGGACGTGAATCCATCCACAGAACCTCTTGAACAATTGGCTCAACACTCTGAAAAATACTCCAGATGGACCCCGTCAACCCAAACTCTGAGGGAATCATCTGAACCCGATTTGACCGTTGACACCCGTTCATCATCGATAACGGAAGTCCAGCGTGCAGTTCCATCGTTTCAGCGCCACAAATCACCTGAACCAGACGGTGTGCATCCTCAGCTCTCCAAAGGGCCTTTTGCTAACCTGATGAATTTAGTCCAAATATGTGGAATGAAAACAATAACGTTCAAAAGGGTTACAAGAACATTGTACACTGGGGCATCAGTCTAATACACATTTTAAGGCGTTTTCTGGTGTTGTACTACGCAAGTTGATTCACCATCGAGAGAATCAGATTCGCGAGAATCAAGCTAGGTTTCGCTCTGGCGCAGCTGAGACTGCGACACTCCATCCACCGACTAGAAACGATAGTTTTTCTTGGTATGGAGACTTCTAGACTGCGCTGAGACTTTATGATATTGTTTGGCGATTTGGGGGTTCCATTAGAAATCCTTATTTCTTATAAAGGCTCTGTCTGCTATCGTAGACGCGTACGTGTCTACGACAAAATCCTTCTTGAATTCACCACATACAGTGGTTTCAGGCCCTGTTGCCCTTCCTATTCGAACTCGTAATCGGCGCACTGCTTCAGTCTTCTTTGAATTCTTGTAACAAATCGGGGATCAAAATCCTTGCGCAACGTTTGCCCATAGAGTTCACTGACGGCCTTGCTCTTCTTGGAACACACTCTTTGGATATACACCATCTTAGTTGACTTAATTAATCCTGCTGCGCTGTTCTGAATGCGCTTTGTACTTAGAAAATACAAAATGCTACTGCATGCTTGGGTGGGATCAGACCCAGACCTCATCTTGCAGGTTAACCGGTCAATGTGGTAAATCATTTCGTCTCTATGGGCAACTGCATTGCTCGGCCGGTTACACTCCCTGGGTTACACTGGCTGGGCCATATACTTCATATGTCGGAGGACCATGAAGTTTGCCCAGCTTAGTGTCGGACTCAGAGGCCCGGTGACGGTCAGGCTATGTTTGAGCAATGAATTGAGCATGGAATTTCCTCGCATTCAACCCACTTCGTCTCTATTTTCCAGACCTGTTAGCTCTCAATACAACCTTTTAAAGACACCTGGTTATGTTGTCGGTCGAGGCCTTACTTGTAGTCACCATGTAATACCCAAAAACCTAGATGTGTGGTCCGACACTGGGGAACGAGTGACCTTGTGTATCTCTTCCCGCTGGCCTTGAGGACTGATTCTGGTGAACTGACGTTTAGGTAGGGATGATAGACCACAAGTCTTCCGCTCTCATTCTGTTGAAACTAAGAGCTATTCGATTAACACAAAGCACTGTCATTTCTGCCGTTCCTTTCATGCGTCACTGGCGAAGTACGGCAGAGGCTCATGACCAGGATATGTGATCTGCGATCATCCAGTTTCGAAGCAAAGTGTGACCTAGAGTGTGAGTTTGAATATCTGAAACTGCATACTTCAATTTGCAGACGATTACTGGAAGGCATTGTACTGTTATCTCATCATTCTCATCGACGTTAGATACAACATCATCAGTTTGAACACTGATGCTTCACTACCGTGCAACCGCAAAGCTATATCGAAAGCCGGCCTATCACAGGCATTCTGAGGTATTTACACTTCCAGGAACTCCATCGAGCAACATGGAAAGAAACTGACGACGCAAGCGTCACTGACATTGATCAGCCCCATTTCTGCCAATATCTCCAGCAAAGCGCAAAGGGGATCACAGTGACTCTCCTGGAAGGCCGGCCGCGCCAACGACAGCAAAGATCTTTTTAATATCCTTCACACGCTTCTGCTGTGTCATACGTTGTCCACCTCGCAGTTTGCGCCATTGTGAAGGAGGCACACAGAACCTCAGTTGTCTCGATGGACGACATTTCAACATGCCTGAGATATGGGTGAGTTACCGCAGTTGATATTGCTGACGGTCAACTGTTCCTGGCGTGCACGCATTTTCAACGAAAACTCTCGCATCGCGCAACTTGGCGGCTGCTAAGTGCATATCGGCCGTGAGCCAACTTGGATGACCGGTGGAGAACCACAAATCAAGGCTACCGTTAAGACCAAGCTGAAAAAGGATGCATCGATCACATATTCGTACGGCAGTGAAGCATCGGTGTTGAACACTGATGTCCTGCTGTCGATGATGGTGATGATGGTGATGATCACATATTCACCCGTCGACACCGCTTCCAGCAACCAACAATGGTAGTCTTCCTTGACTTTGGAGCTGCGTTCGGCTCTGTACCGTTGGACACTATGCCAATGTCTATGGAGCAAAGATGGCAACAAGACGTCATTGTTTGAACTCGTATTGTGCTATCGATGACGATAGAGTAAACATGTCTCCCTAAAATTCCCGGCCGTCCCTAAGGCGGTGTACGCCAACACCCATGGACACATGAAAGCCCTAAGGAAGCTCTCTCCCGAGTGATGTCAGGCAAGGCTGTTCTCTTTCGTCTCCGGTTCCTTCATTAATAAGACCCTGGAAGACTCATTTCCGGCCTCTGAAATATGAATGGTAATCATTATCATTCAGCCATGGCATCCGTTCGGTGTCTAGCCGAATTTCAACCTGAAAGAACCTCGAGGACTGAGATACTTCCATGTGCCAAAACTTAGACAGGATCCAGCTAATCACTGGCGAGGATAGTTACGTGCGAGATGGACCAAGTGGTTGGAGCGCGAATTTACTGACCGGAAAGTCCGTGGTTCGAACCCGACCTCTGCCACTCGACTTCCCCTGTCTAGGCTTGGGAAACCTGGCAGTATCCCATCCTTCGTGCCTCCTTTGTGTGGCGTGGCAGCTAGGCACCGAAAGGGTGCTACAGCTGGACGATGGTTACGTGCAAACTGAGCTCAATCACGAGACCTCTCTTCACTATATGCTGTATGAAATGAGGTCATGGGACGCCTGTTTTCGTTACACAGGCTAGTCGTCGTTGGCGTGCAGTTACAGAATCCTCAGCCAATAACCTTAAGAGCTGATTTCGCGCCCGCTTCTTTCCAAGCTGCATTCGAACGTTTAATACTCAGTCGGTAACACATCACTTTCGTTCCGACTTTACTACTACCAGCCAGCAATGGGTCAAATTATCATCCGAATCTTGTATTAAACCAGACGATGACTGATCGACTGTTCTGCCCAAGTGTTCGGACGATTAAGTTTATGGTGTTCGAATGTCCGAAATCTCTTTAGTGAGACCACTGAGTCCCCGGGTCTGAAAAGCCAGCTGCCGATCGGACGCTCGAACGCCCACTCAGGGTTCACCGACTGCTTGAGGAGTGTCCTTTGAGACATTGCGATAAAGCACTCATTACCAACCGCACATCTTTGATTCAAGTCCAAAAATGCACCCCATTGCAACGCTCCTCGTAATTTTTTCAGTAAAGCTGTTGTGTTCTCGTTAAACGGGTCTTTTCTCGTCAATTAGATTTAGAGCTGGGGTTTGCAGTCAGTTACAGAATCAAGTCACGAATTTTGTGTATTTCCTCTTAGCTGAGATATCGGAATAAATGTATTTTAGTTTCATTTACCGTTTGTATCACTTGTCTGGAGACACTCAAGTGGCGTTTGCAACTCCCCATGAATAGACTGTAAGTTACCGTCGAGTGGTGAATTTGTCATTTCCGCGATCCACTAAGCAATGCTTTGGAGTGTCGTGCGACCCTCACACGATTCACCAGATTGGTCAATAGGAGAGGTCTAAATAAAAAAATAAATCGTTCAGCTGTAGCGCCCTTTCGGTGCCTAGCTGCCATGCCACCCGAAGGAAGCACGAGGGCTGGGATACTGTCAGGTTGCCCAAGCCTAGACAGGGGAAGTCGAGTGGCGGAGGTCGGATTCGAACCACGGACCTTCCTGTCAGTAAATTCGCGCTCTAACCACTCGAGCCATCTCGCCCCTGAACAGCACAGTCCTTTGGTCCTCCACGTCGATTGACTTGTTTTTTTTAAATGTAGTGCACTAGCATTTCCCACCGAACACTTCTGTCTTACTTCCAGGTTTTTATTCAAAAGCTTTGGTTGAAAGGACTTATTTCCTTTATGTTCAGGCTTCCTGTAATTCACCCTGTTTCCGTCGTAGTCTAATCGCACGGGAATGGCGACCGCAACAAGCCTCTGGCGTTTGGCTAACTTGAAACTTGAAACATTCTTGGTTTCTTTTCGTTTGCGATAACTTCCCTTTCGAAGGAAACCTTCACACTGGAGAACGATCACCTACGGTTTCTTCTTCCTTTTTGAAGAGAAATGTTAGAACGATAAGCCGATTGACGAGGAGTTTGCTTGTGGAGTACAGTGAAGTCGGTTTTCGATTACACACCAACGAAGAAGTTTTCAGAGATCGAATAGTTTTGTTTTAGAGTCGATCAGCAGGTGTCGGGGATATCCGTATGTGCTCCAGTGTTCATCGTGTCGCGCCAGCGCAGTTTACATTTTGTTACACTCAGAATTGAACTGCATTGCTGATTACGCACCTCACTCTACCGGAAATGGATTAGCAGAGCTTCAAGATCTCACTTATTTTTTTATCTCAGTTCAGTCGGTACCGGTCGCGGTTGAAACGGCAATAGCAGTGTCTAAAAATCTATTTCCTTTGAGAAGGGCGAGATGGCCCAATTGGCTAGAGCGCGAATTCACTGACCGGAAGGTTCGTGGTTCGAACCTGACCTCTGCCTCTCGACTTCCCCTGTCTAGGCTTGGGCAACCTGACAGTATACCAGCCCCCGTGGCATGACAGTTAGGCACCAGAACGATTTTTTCCCTCTGGGAAACTTCTAACATACGCACACTATTAACCGAGCTGGTACTAGGACGAAGCACTATTCAGCCGATCAATTGTAAAGTGACAAACAGGTTTTGGTATGTTGGTTGTGATAAGCACTCCTACTTTAGCGGAAAGACCCCGGGATTTCCACAATAGTTAAGACTACTTTCTTCAATTGATGGTGCTACTACAGGTAAGTTGACAACCGCTTGCGAATGAGAAGATACGGGGCATCCGAGTCAAATTACCAGCAACATCAGCCACACTTCGGGACATTCGATGGGCACCTATGTTTGTAATTGCGCTACAGGAGAAGCCGATTTGAACAAGGTTCATGCGAAATTTCGCAATCGACCCAAGAACGAAGCAACCATCTGAAGGGCGAACGCATCGAGGAAACCTAATCCCGTTAATATCGCTTCTTGTCTGTCTTATGGACTTGTTCTCTTAAGAAGGATGACTTGCAGTTTCATTCCTAACTCTGTTTCAGAAAATTCCGCTCAGCGGACAGTAGAACGGTTGCCTGATTCCAATTAATCCCTCTGGTTATCCCGATGACGCGAGTGGACTATAGCAAGTGGGATCATATTGAGGTCAGTTTGCCGTCTATTCCTTCTTGTTTGCTGTTTATGCTCAGTCATTTGTTTAATTGCACACCCAAGTGCCCATACGTACCTATTGCTGCCATTCTCTCATACTGTTCTCATTGGCTTCGCTGAAAATTGTCAGAACACACAGACTATTTTGCGGCAAATAGCTCGTGATTTCTTTTAGATATTATGATGAAAGCGCAGCACAGTTGGCTCGTTCATGGAGCTAGCTTTTCTCATCGTAACTCTGTGTGGTATTGCCATCTGTGAGTTTTCCCATCGAGAAATCTATTAGGAAAATCTGTGTACACCTCTTTGTTATATCTGCTGATTCGTCAATCTGTGATATCTGCTGCTGACCCGCTCCGGTGCCGAAAAAAAAGACTCACAGAAGGGAACACAACAGCTATATTCCGAACAAGCGAGTGCGAGAGCAAAAGTTACAACAGCCCCACGCTATTTAAAGGGGACTTTCTGACACTGATCCAGGCTATCTGATAGACGTTAGTTGAACACCCGTCAACATTGATCGTGCCTCTATGAAATGCCTGAACGCTTCACTGGTGTGCATTGCTTTTGCTGAATTGGTTGAATGATTGACTGGCCTGGATGCTTGCCGGCTTTCCTGTTGAGATTTTGGTGGAGCAGTATATTTCGGGCGTTCTGAGGTTACATTCAGGGATCTGACCTTCCTGATACTCTTTTCCTTGTTACCGGACAAGTGTGATTTGCATTTCCGTCTGTTTCTAAGTCCAACTATCGGCTTTCTGATAGCTCTTCTCATCCTACCAGGTCTCCGATGATGAAGACGACACACATCCAAACATTGACACTCCCAGTCTGTTCCGATGGCGGCATCAAGCTCGCCTTGAGCGCGATGCTGCATGGAAAAAAGAAAAGGCTGAATTTGAGGGAAAGTACAAGGTGTTTTTACAAAAATACAATGAATTAAAGAAGCGGCTTAACGAAGCGCAACAGGTATGTTTGGTTTGAGGATAAAAA
>NW_008751776.1:423111-430074 GCF_000715545.1 Opisthorchis viverrini | reverse complement strand
CCAACTCTTCCGATTTACCTGATTTGTTGGCAGAAAAGGCGAAGCTGGATGTTGAGGATCGGGAATGGCATGAGAAGGAAGAAGAAATGAAGAAGAAAGAAAGGGTAATGTGTTGTTCTGTCCCTTCCTCCAACTGTTTTTTTCCTGCCAGCTGCGACCTTGGAATATTGACACAATATGCCATGAGGGAAAGTCGAAAACGGTGAGTTAAAAGCCAGTTATGGTCTTCCTACTCTTAGTTCATTTTGCAAAGGCGAATCTATCTGTGGCGGATTCTTTCACTGAAGAAGCGCTGCTATCTCACATTATAACCGACTGTTCCTGGTTGAGGTTTAGCGGGCTTCTTGAACAAGTCTTGGTGGGAGTCGATTGGTTACAGCTATTAATCCCAGCACTACTGGTCTGGGGGTGAATCTCCGGCTATGTTTAACAGCACACAGCCTATAGACGAAGGAAAGTCGTGAATTTCGCTAGCTTTCAGGACGTTCAGAGGTTTTTGCCCTGCACATGGGCTGAATGGAATCTCGAGAGTAGTCTTCGGAAAATGCTGACCGACTTTTTCCCGGATGCATAAGCAGATTTGTGGTCGCTCAAGGGTCCATCATGGATGTTAAACGGAATTCCGTTGGTCTGGAAACAGGTCTAGACGTTTATGTTGCTCTTTTTTCAACTCTGAGAGAAATATATTGGCCATTCGTAGCTGAACAATTCGACCGTTGGGGAGTGGCTCAGTAAAGGATATTCGAGCAAACTGAACTGTTGGATGATCAGGTGGTGGTTGATCTGTTCGCCGAGCTTGGTAATTGGTTTGCAAACGTTTTGCCCTCAATTAAGGAGACACTGTCAGTGCGTTCAGAAAAGCGTTCAGGTGTAGCACTCTTCCGGTGTCTAGATGCCATGCCACCTGAAGGAAGCACGGGGGCTGGGATACTGCCAGGTTGCCCAAGCCTAGACAGGGGAAGTCGAGTGGCGGCGGTCGGATTCGAACCACGAACCTTCCGTTCAGTAAATTCGCCCTCTAACCACTTGGGCCATCTCGCCCGTTAGTGCGCAGTCAAGTGGGTGCTTCCTCTGTGCCTAGCTGCGTTTATATAGTTTTTGAAGAGTATAGTCGTGAGAAAACAAAAACCCGACTTCAGACAGGAGAAGAGTGCAAGGGTCTCACCGACGTCTCCAGGGACAGTTAAGGGGTTTTTGTGGAGATTTCTTCCTGTAAGTGAAGCCAATCTATGCTGAAAAGCCGAGGAGCACTGTACAGCTGCTTCATCCCTACTGGGAATCATCAGCAGTGCGCATCTCACGTTGCTCGAGGAGCCAGTCAACACGTGTGACCGGGTGATGTGGATCCCGTGATTGAAGGATGAGCGGCGCTATATCCTGTCTAAGTGCGAGTTAATCACACTGCTGATCATCCACTCGTGGCCGAACGGTTTAGTGTTCAAACTACTAGCCAGGAGGTCGCGGGTTCGAGACTCGTCGGAGTTTCGTGAGATGCACACTGCTGATGATCCCCAATAAGAATGAAACAGCTGTACAGTGCTTCTCGGCTTTTCAGCATAGATTGGCTTCACTTACAGGACGAAATCTCCACAAAAATCCCAAATCTCCTCAAACTGTCAACAGTTATGGGATCTTACTGAAGACTGACGTAGAGACTCATGTGAGGGTGCCTCCAGCAAAATTTCAGGTCTGTGTAGAACAGTAAAACTAATCTTGGTTCGTTACTACTTGAGAGCATCATTCACCTATCAACTGTTCGAATACCGCGCTCGTCGTTTTTACCAAGTCTCACAGTTGCCTACCGTTAGAATTACAGTGAGTTACAGTAATCGGGTGTTCACAAGTCTCTTCGCTCTGGTATGTCCGGTTTTTATTTATGTTATAGGTACGTGAACACCTGTTTTTGTTTGGTGATGTTAAAACAGTTTCCCGTAGTCTTAGGGTTCAAACATACAAATAATAACCATACAACTCGAAGTTTCCCCTAAGCCGGTGATGATTTCGCTAGGCTCTAGTAGCCTGATGTTGAACCAAAGAAGGCGCTAATTAGCAAGAGAACTTAGGAAATAGTATACAAACTGTTCCTGTTTGAGCAATTTGACTAGATGGAACGTGGAATTGTATCTGGTAATAGATAAGCACACTTTTTGTCGATTTGCTGAAGTCTGGAGCTCGTTGCGGTATTCAGGCTGCCAGTATAGGAGCCAGACGTTTCACAATAACCTGTTAAGACGTGCAAATAACCTTGAATCAAAGGTGTTTTGTCGCACCTGGCCTCACAATCTGACTACCGATGACTCACCGCAGTAGGCCAAACCAGTGGGTAGGCGGGCCACCATACTTGTCGATCAGTTCGCTGGCCTCTGCAGAAGACCGCGCTCTGCTCATAGCTACGCTTCCGTCAGGCTGCAAAAAATCAGCCGCTTATTCTTGGGCTGGCTTGGTATCTTTCATATCCTGCCCCAAGGGGCCTAGTTAGGGATCACATGACATAACAGTGAAGCTACTTCACACAATATACGAATATACATGTGTACATTCGTAAAACCAAAACAGAAACAAAATCCCCAAAATACAAGCACCGACCTTCTCGCAGAAAACATCAAAGGTCCAACCGAAGTGCTTTGAGGAGTTGTATGAAGCGCGGTCACCTGCCAAGCGAATATATACACGTTCTCTCTCTAACAGAAGATCAGAACTGCGGGAATTCTGGAGCTCATTTGTACCATCTGTCAGAGTGGTTGTGCTAACCGGGGTTGATGAAAGTCTACCTGTCAGTCTTACCGAACAGGTATTGATGATCTCAATCATTGGTGGATAGGTGAACACCGACTGTCCAGCTGTCTAGTGCTTTGATTTCCTAACACGGGAAAAATCTACATTGAAGATGTGTCACATGCTTCAGGGTCATTCGACTTCGATTAAAATGGCTAGCTACACTACAACGGAATGTGCGGATTACTGCGAACGCTTCTCAAACGATAAAGATCGATTGTTTTGCCATAAGGCACGATTTTAACAAAGATCCTGATTTTCGATGTCGGCGTGGTTCGTGGTTTGTTTCCACTATGTGCCTGTGTTGTCACACGAACAACAGCAACACCACTTTTCAGAAAAGTGTGCAAAACAGTCGAGTTTCTCACTGCCGATAGGATTAACTAAAACAGACCAACAGCTTACCGTCATTTGTTTGCTTACTCCCGTGGTGTGAAGCTGAAATTCAAAAGATTCGCTTTCGCTGGTTTTTCGAACTGAATTTCTAGGGCAAGACAGCTCCAGGATTCTCTTGGGTTGACATTCGTGATACTGATGGTTTTAGTTCCTCGGGCTAATCAACAAGTTACTATGTCAGTCAAGGTTTCAGTCTGACGAAAAAACAGTTGGCGATATTTTCATAGAAGAAGCTACTCACGAGGTTGCTGAAAACTCGTCGATATCTCTCTGTGCTATCTCAAATATCGTACCAACTGAAACACGAGGCGGCCTGTGTGCAGCACCTTCAGTTCAAGAACATCACAAACGAGACGTTCATTTGAGTCTCCCGTGAAAACTAAATTAATTTGTGTTCGGAGCCCAGCCGACCCTAGTAACCGAACATCACATTTGTCTACTCACGAGGTTGCTGAAAACTCGTCGATATCTCTCTGTGCTATCTCAAATATCGTACCAACTGAAACACGAGGCGGCCTGTGTGCAGCACCTTCAGTTCAAGAACATCACAAACGAGAGGTTCATTTGAGTCTCCCGTGAAAACTAAATTAATTTGTGTTCGGAGCCCAGCCGACCCTAGTAACCGAACATCACATTTGTACGGATGTGTCACGCGCAGGACACGGACCAAACTAAGGCATGCCCTGATTGGTCAGAATGCCAACCAATCCGGATCAAGCATCCTTGACTCGACGCTTCTCGCTCCCTCACGGAGATTCTGGCACGACCTTGTGGAGCACTCTGTGACTACCCTATAAATAAAGTTGTAATAATTTTCCTTTGTCTCCATAAAGGGCTGTCTAGAGCTACCGTGCCTTTTGATATATCATAGTGGACGGAGCAGGAAGCCAAGGGACCGATACAGAGTTGCACTACCGTTCAGCAAGACGCAATGACTTGCAAATGAGGGTATTTGTCGCAGTTGATGATATCTTTGCCTTACTTTGGCTATGCTAGGTTAAGTAGTAAGTCTCTGTTGGTTTAAAATCTTACTGTTTAGTGTATGCGAGAGTAAGTCTTTCTATCAGTAAGTTCAATGGTTAGGTAATGTGGACCGATGTCAAAGTTGGTGTAAAATCACGCTTAGTTAGTAACTTCTCGTTTGCCAGTTCAGCGAGTAGAAGATCAATCTACTCATCTTCATTCTTTTTCTCGAGATTCCCACTGATTTGACAGTTAGTCCTAGTGACATAAGTTGTGGTCATTCCTTCAATACGTCAAGGTATTCCTGCATCTGTCGTGTGTCTAGTACGTGTCCGGCAGGTTCTAATTTCCTTCTTTTTGCTTAAGAATCTGATTTGATCAAAAGATCAAAAGGTGCACGGGGGAAGTTCGTCAGATTTGTTCGTTCGACATGTCAGGGGTCAAAAGTTCATGAGAGATTTTGGGTGAATATCGAATGCATGAGGTAGACGCAGAAAACAGTGGGTTCAAGCAAGGGAAGGGTTTTACCCCCGATCTACTCGCCTTGAGTCATGTTCTGGAGGCTACTATCCGTCCTAATTGGCATTTATTCAAAAAACTGAAGTTCCCCCCACGTCTGGTTGTTCTTCCCTACAAATATCCCTTAGTAGGCTAACAATACCGGGAGAATTCTAATATCCAACGCAGAAATCTAAGATTACACCATGTTTTAGCTAGTTTCTCCTTTTGCGCCGCTCTCACGTACAGTTAAAAAAGCTTTTTGCTTAAGCTGGACCGCTTTTACACCATCTATTATCTGATGATTCAATGTATCGAAGTATTCGCGTTCGCTCTGGCGCAGTCGCTTCGTAAGGCCACGTTTCCCGTTTCTACCTACTCCCTCTGTTCCCGTTTTTAAACAACCAGATTATTAATTCAGCCACGTTGAAGCATGAAGATGCTGCCACATCAGAAGCTTCCGAAGAAGCTGCCATCAACCGCCTCAAGGATTTCGTAAAGAAGCACAACAAAACCATACGCAAGTTCGGAATGTTTCAAAAGCCCTTGGATTCGCAAAACTTCTTACTGGAACATCCCTTTTTGGTTTGTGAAGAGACGGCAAATCAGTTGGTACTGTGGTGTATCGATCTTGCTATGGAAGAGGTAGGTTAACCGCCCCACCGTCCCTAAATGATCGAACCGAGGTCAGAAATAGTCTGACTTGTTCACTGTGCACTTAACACATGAACCACTCCGTGGACCGACCTCAGTAGCGCTGCTTGAAGACACTTTTTGTCGCACTCTATAGTTGTTTAAATTCTTCAGGACTCTTGTCTGTTGATTTGTTCTTTGGGTGTAGCAGTTGGTTTGCAAACTTTGTGTCCGCTTCCTCTCGACATTTGGTGCCTTGGTACCCCACCGGTGTCCCACTACTGTCAAGCTCCATAGTTTGGATATATGCATTTCCATATAATAGCTTTGCGATGTTTTATTTCCGGCGGAAAGTCACAACGAATTGTTGTCTTGGCTGTGGAGTCACACTGTTGTTGTGACAAGTATATATATATATATATATATATATATATATATATATATATATATATATATATATATATATATATATATATATATATATATATCGGAAAACAGCATTCTAAGGTATAGCTTAATGACTATTTCCGAGGGTTTTTATGATGGCGCTAGTCGAGACGTTGGATTCAACGGTGTGTTTTGATCTAGAAGCATGTGATCGCATTCCACGTGGCTTTCGAGTTTTTTCATGACTCCAGATTAACATCCGTCCTGATTAGCTATTCTGCCTACTGATCAATCTGACAGACTCGCTGTGTCTGTTAAAACGTCAGCCAGTGTTCGCAGCCTATGAAGATGGGGGCTTGAGTGGAAAGCCTATAACATTCCTTAGGAATTCTATCAACCTAGCTCCGCTGAATGCTGAATATTTTGGGTTTGTAGGGGTAACACTGCTTGCCGGGAACTCTTCGACGGCCTCCGACCGCTTTTACTCTTTTGAGGTTCATCAGGTAGGCGCGGCCCCCGAGTTTCTACCGACCTTATGTTCTGCTTGGGTCCAAATTGGACGGACTTCCCCAGATGCTCTCTCTGGTTTGTACACTAATTTTGGTTCCAGTGGTAGGCTTAACCATCATGAGCGAGAGATTCAGTTGCATCTTCCATCAAAACCAAATTAGCATACAAGTGAGTATTTGCGAATTCGCGTTTATATTACGCAGTAGGATTTTGGGCGATGTGTTTTTCGGTACGCTGTCACTTGGATGTCCTGCGTGATCGATGGAGACTGTTCCTAGTTGATGTCAGTCTTGATTCCATCTAGTATTTGGGTAGGAATTCGGAAAGCCGTACTCTTCTTAACTCTGTCAATACAAGCTGCTGGAGGCTGGGGCTGGTGGGGGCTGCTGGAGGTGGACTGATAGACAACAGAAACATCAGTTTACCATATGACGCACTTGAGGAGCTGATCTGCTAGAGATTATCAGCATGCCTGACGGTGCAACAGGAAATGTTCTATTGATCACAGACTGCAAGGTGTTATATATATTTATGGTATACATGTGGTATATATATATAATATCCTTTCCCACTGTATATGGCTTTTGTTTACTGTTTGTCGGCAAAACTGACTACACATCATCATCATCATTGTCAGCTGCGAGAACCGCGTACTTGTCGTACAGTAGTTGTAGCTGCCACAGTTTCGTTCACCGGTGATTCGGGGAGGTGGGGTAGGTAGCTGCGCATTGCAGGCGGGAGCTAATAAATTAGTGCGTAAATACAGCACTGTAGGGGAGGAAGGTGGGGGGGGTTGGGAAG
>NW_008751776.1:403724-422933 GCF_000715545.1 Opisthorchis viverrini | reverse complement strand
AAGTCGGTCGACTGGCATACGCAGGACGTGGCCAAGCCAGCGCAACCTATGCAGTGTGATCAGTTCATCTATCGAGGGTGAGTTATTTCTCCCGAATACCATTCGACGTACTTCAGAATTGCTGATCCGGTGTTCCCACCAGATTCGAGCAATGCTCCGAAGACATCGATGGTCAAACACTGAAAGTCTTTTGACGTCCTCGGCGCGCAGCGGCCAGGTTTCTGACCCTTATAGTAATATGGAGCGCACCGCAGCATTGTCAACTCGACCCTTGACAGAGAAGCTGATGTCACGCCTACGCTAAAGGTGACACAGGTTCACGAAAGCTGCTCCATCTTATGGGACATGCGACTTGGCCGCCTTTCCAGTTGTCGTGAGGCTTGTAGAATGTGCACATCTTCCAACCTAGATAGGTTTTCGTTCCACTGAACCTTTCAAAGTGTCATACGGGTCTTTGATGGTCAGATTATCCAACAAGACCAGCCTATCGTTTGTTTCTGCCCCGTAAATTACAACATGGTTTGGATTTTGGGATGATACTAGGTGAGATTGAGCTCTAGAAACCAGGATGTCGTCAGCGTATCGTTCTCCGAAGAAAACTATTGAAATCGAATTCGTCAGTTTTCCTTCACGCCTTTCTAAAATCACCCATGAATTTCTTTGTTTGCTTCCCGTTCCTTCAATTTCTGACTGAAATTTTGTCCTGCAAGTGAATCCGACCAATGCTGAGAAAGCCAAGAAGCACTGTGCAGCTGTTTCGTCCATACTGAGAATCATCAGTAGTGCACAGTTGAAATGGGAACTTATCGTTCAGCAGTCAAGACGTCTATCGAATAATATAGCAGTGAAAACCCTGATTTTCGCAGATGTAGCGTCTTACTTCGTAGTATTTTTTACGCGGCCGTAGAGTTAAAACGAACTACGTCACTGCAGCGTACGAAGCATAAGTGTTGCATGAGGCTTGAGATATCTGGTTTTCTGTCGTTCCGTTTGTATTAGGACTGTTGTAATTAACTGCTGTCCCGGCTCCAGTGACTTAGTGTCAGAAAGAGACTTGCCAACAAGAAACACAACAGCTTTATTGCTAACAAGTCAGTGCCGGAAATTCCACAGGCATCGCGGCCATTAAAGTCTTGAATCCAGACAGTCCGATCGGCGTTGGATGAACGCTAATAATCGCTTGAACACGGCGCTCGGTATTCGCAAAATGGAATAGAATTTTCGAAGGCTACGATGTGTGACTGATGTATTGAAACAGACAGACAATTGAGCTCAAAATACCAGTCCAAACTTTTGAGCCACATCTAAACTTCCCGGGGGCTCAGTGATGCTAGGAAGGTATTCCACCAGAGGTATGATTGCTTCAGTGGACAATGAAATTTCGTGAAAGTAGACTAGAGTGGCTTTTGGTTTGAGCACATACGCAACAAAATGCAACATTTTGGCCCAAAATGTTTCATTCCAATCGCAAAGGCCTTGTAGTTAAGAGCATTGTGAGGCCGAAAAGAACCCCCTTGGACGCATCATGGTTGGCAGTGCTTGTGTGGCGCGCCTGATAGTCGTCAGCCGTTGTTGAACTGATTGACCACATGAGCGTCCAGTCGGCAGCTGACTTTCCTAGCCCAGATGCTTGATGGCTTCTCTACCGCGATTGTTATGGGGTTCCAACAAAATGCAACATTTTGGCCCAAAATGTTTCATTCCAATCGCAAAGGCCTTGTAGTTAAGAGCATTGTGAGGCCGAAAAGAACCCCCTTGGACGCATCATGGTTGGCAGTGCTTGTGTGGCGCGCCTGATAGTCGTCAGCCGTTGTTGAACTGATTGACCACATGAGCGTCCAGTCGGCAGCTGACTTTCCTAGCCCAGATGCTTGATGGCTTCCCTACCGCGATTGTTATGGGGTTCGAGGGTCTCAGTAGGTTTCGGGCATTCTGGCATTACTTTCAGGAATGGGACCTTTCTGACAAGCACCATGTTTTTTCTCAATCTAGATTTACCTCAACGTACTCGATGCATTGATTGGACAAATACTTGGTTCCTTATTTGATGATCTTTCTTGAGTTTCTGTCTGGTTCTGGAAAAAGGAGATCTGTCTGAGTTAGACGGTTCCCTGATGATGTTCTTTCGGGGAAGGGGTCAGGCCTTTTGACGGGCGTTCTGGATGTTTGGCAGCTCATCTACGTGTTGACGGTTATCCTGATTTTTTTGGCACCAATGAGAAGGACTGACCATGTGAATAGTTTGCAACGGCACTCTTACGGATAAGGGTATATCTTCCCGATTCAAAAATAAGATCCTGAATCACTTTTCGGTTTTATCGACCATATCGTTAAACCACCGGTTCGAATCCTTCAGGTCGCTGCCTAGTCTCGTCTCGAAAACGGTGTGTACGCCTTCTTTCACGAACAAAAAACCTATAACGAAATACATTTTACGAGTTTGGTCTTCTGTTTTGCGGAGTGCTGGTCAACTGGAAGCTCTGTGAGGTCTCCAAATGTTTGTCAGCCGTGGATTCAGATGCTCTGATGTAAGTGTTGGTAAGCAGCACAAAGCGCTTACGAGCGAAATTGTGTCTTCCGTCAAGAACTGAACAAAAATTTAGTAAAAGTTCACCGAACCTTGCAATATAGTCGCAACTGATAAACAATGTCCCGCACAATACGATCAAGAGATTCGTAATGTTGAATTCTTTTGGTTCGAGAATAATAACAGACGCTGTTCGCGCGTTTTTAACATTTCGTCTTTATATCATTCCGTATGGTTTAGGAGGCTCAACTCACTGGCTGTTTCCGCATTTCATCCTGGATCCTGTTTTGCTCTTGAGTTACTTGGTGTAGTTAGTTCTTGAGTACAATTGGCCACAAAATTTCATTCCCTTGTGCTTCAGAAATATGATTTAATGAATCACGTCTCGCACCAGTGCATAGTCATGCAGTTCATGCTGGAGCTGGCCAAGTCTTTGAAGTGTGACCCTCGTGCTTGCGTCCGTCCATTCTTTGCCAAGTGAGTCTTTGTCCGTTTTTCGTACATTTTTCACGTTGGCCACTTTAGTATCATCCACTGCCTGCTTCCCTGGTTTACGGTTTTACGGGCTACTTTTCTAAGTAATTGATCCAAAAGAACGCACTCTAAGAAAAATTGGTATCTGGCCTCCCTTTGGGGTGTCGCAATCTAGGTCGTGGCTGATGGGTGATACCTATACGGAACCTCCATAGAGTG
The DNA here is from genome assembly GCF_000715545.1 of Opisthorchis viverrini. NCBI lineage: Eukaryota > Metazoa > Platyhelminthes > Trematoda > Opisthorchiida > Opisthorchiidae > Opisthorchis > Opisthorchis viverrini. The sequence goes on along the minus strand of NW_008751776.1, from coordinate 419,713 downwards.
GTCTCTTCCCGACAAAATCTCTCTTTAGTTTGTCTGACGCGCCCTCGTGTTCAGTTCACTCTTGACCGGAATTACTGTAATCAAGGGGCCACGCGCTGCCCATGTTTTCGATTCATTCTCCCGAACATATCAACTATCGTTTTACCTCCTGTCCACAGATTCATGAATCCAGAACCCGAATATCAAAAAGCATTTGATGACGAGCTTTCAGCCTTTCGTGACCGTATCCGTGCCCGTGCGAAAGTCCGGATCGAGGAAGCCATGATGAAGTTGGAAGAAGTGAGTCTCATGGCACATCAGCTGTCCCCTCACCTTTGTCTCCGGTTTTATCGCCCTCTGACAACTCCTCGTCTCTCTCTTAGGAGGAACGTGAAAAACGTCTTGGTCCTGGTGGTTTGGATCCAGTTGAAGTTTTTGACACTCTTCCTCCAGTAAGTGTTCGGTTCTTATGGCCTGATTTTCTCACCATGGAGATCTCTAATTCGATATCGACTGGGTATTCTGCCACTCCTTCCCTCAACCTTGGTATTGTGCGTTCAAAATGTGTCATATCTTCGTTACGTAACTATGTCCCAGTTGTTTTCTTATAGAAATTGGGTAATGCGCAGTAAACCTGCTCGATGAGGCAGTCTCCGTCTGAAATAGTCGTTTTCGTTTTTCATTTTGATCAATGAAATTCCCAAATCTCTTCATACTACCTACAGTCAAATAAGTAGCCGCTACTCTCTTGCCCTCACGTCCACGAATCTCTTGAACCACCAGTGCTCTCTACTTAAATGGTAGGCATTTTTATGAACGGACGGACGGTCTGTTGTGACAATTCTTGCAGTGATTGCCTCTGAGACGGTCTTTTCATCATGTCACCCCTCTGCCTCTCTGTCTTTATAGTGCTATTTTGCTTTCTGGATGTCGTTTACAGTTTGGACCATGTTTTGACCATTGCGAATTTCATCATGTAACGTGTACAGCTGTTTGTAGACTCCCGTTGCCTGGATTACTGTGCCTTCCTGGCATGTGGCCTCCCTTATTTCCGCTACCTGGATTATTTGGTCACCTATAACTCCCCATGCAATCAACAGCAGGAATAGAATGCGCGGGCCACGTTGGCCCCGCCGACTTTTCTCATTGTCTGTCGCAATCTACTGTCAGTGGAACCAAAATCGTCGAATGTACTTCTGTTTCCGTTGTTTCCATATTCAATTAAGAGAGGCGCAAGCATAGAGGTGGTTAGCTTTTGACCCTAGCAAAGGGATATGNCAACCAAAAGCAGGAATAGAATGCGCGGGCCACGTTGGCCCCGCCGACTTTTCTCATTGTCTGTCGCAATCTACTGTCAGTGGAACCAAAATCGTCGAATGTACTTCTGTTTCCGTTGTTTCCATATTCAATTAAGAGAGGCGCAAGCATAGAGGTGGTTAGCTTTTGACCCTAGCAAAGGGATATGAACGAGATTACGAAATGTTCGGGTGCTATCGGCACTACTCACCTCCCAGGATGGGATTCACGTGACCCTCACTTGGCCAGGTTGGAGACGCTGCAAGATATAGCTACTAGTCGATGCCAGTGGCGTTCTTGTTATCAGTTTCCATCCAGATGGTCTGAACGAGTGTCTCGAGGTGTAGTAGCCTAGCACCAAGCCCCCTTCCTTCACTTTAAATTACGGTTGTACGACAATGAAGCATCAGTGTTGAATACCGATATTGTACTGTCGATGTTGATGTCGTCTTGTGATTTCCATGGTATTTCTAAATCGCTTTCTCGTGGAAATGTTGTTCTCCAGAACTTTGGCGTTCCTCCACTTATCCCGAGCATTTGACCAATATATCCCAATAATTAAGGGGCCAGCTACCAAGCATCAGACTCATGAGTCGACTCGTCTTTGATTTTTTGACTGCTTCTGTCTGGACTTTGGAAAATTGGAAGTTAGTCAGCGTTACTTCGGATTCTCTGAAAACTCCCTCAGTTTGGCAGTTCCGCCGCAGTCGTTCGTTCTACATCTATTTCACTGTAGAGCAGTTCTCTTGTTTCACTTAAGAAAGGTGTCCCCACCGGTGTTTTGGATTATCTAGGCGCATATTGCCGACCACGCCGAACATGTTCCTCGCAAGTCGCCCACGTTTCGTGGACTTGATCCTATTTACACGTCGATAGTTTTCATTAGATGACCAGTATTCTTGTACTCCTTTTTCGTACTCCTACTTGATATTTTCCCCGTTCAGGAAACGTTCGGATGCATTGGAATGATTGTAAACGTTGTAGATGAGTTTGAACTCATTACTGTTTTACGGTATTCTTGGTTGTATAGAGTCCATCACGTGAAAATTTGGGGATCGTCTGTCAGTTCATGGTGAATTGCACAAAAATCTTTCGAGAAACTCGCACAATAAGCTTCGACTAAATTCGCCTTTTGGTCGAAAACGAATGCTGTGGTGTTGTTGTACCCTAGCGCTTATCACCGAATGTGATGCAGCACTAACTCTGAGTGCCGACCTCGTGTTCATGCTATTCTTCACTCCATACCAAGACCACATCCCTCCTATGACTAGTTTTGCCTAGCTTCTTTGAGGTTGTAATAGCGAAGGGTTACCCTGCGGCTTTTGCGTTCTTTACCGAATTTTTATAGATAAACGGGAGCCAGTTAATCAGTGACTCATTTTTAAATGGCATTTTCTGCAGCAAAGTTAAAATTCTATTCTAAGTCTCACAGGCGTCATTTTATGTGACTAAACAAAAGCCAGCACAGAAAGTTGTAAAGGACCACTCATTAGGTAGATTCTGCTGCATGTGGAATTTTTGTAATCTTCGTCTGAATGTTTGAGTTCTCATTCGAAACAAACCTCTTGATTTACCTATGGAGGTGAATACCATTGTATGTCTTTTGTGTATTCCTATGCCAACGTCTCCCTTAGCACTCTGCTTAGTTTTCATCCGGCTCCTCCCAGGTATAAGAGGGACCCCACAAATTCATTCATAACCAGCAACCGAACGTTTTCCACCCTAGTGTCAGTTTCCTTCATGGACCATCCTTCAGAATCTAGATTTTGCAAGACCAGTTGCAGGCGGTGCTCTGATAACATCAGTTCAAAATGTATCATACGAGTGGTGCACCTGCATCTGCCTTGATTCGTAAAGTTCCCTTACTATGTTGTTGGATTTTTCTCCGAGTTTGGCAGTCGGATCGCAAATTTTTCACCTTGTCAGCCGCAAATAAATGGTTTCTGCTCCGTTGGAAAAAAAACGTTTACTATACGGATGCGGACAGCCCTTCTGACCTATCCGTATTCCTCAGCATTGCCATTACTATTTTTGACACGTTGCCCCGTGAACTTTGTAAGTACGTATAAATGTCCTGTATGAAGCAAATTCAACGTAGCAATGGCCCAAAGCAGTGGCATCGGAAGGGAGGATGTCCATCTTTATCATGTGGCAATAAGCTGAGCACCCATAGAGTAGGAACACTCTTCCTTGTTCGGGATTGTCGACCATTTTCCAAGCTCCCTTCGCCATAACTCGCGCTTGAATTTGAAAATTCCAACCGAGATTTTGTCCTGCTTTATTGGAAATTATTAGCAGCGCGCATCTCACGAATCTGTAGGGAGACCCGATCTCCTGGCTACTAACTGAAAACCAAACTGTTCAGCCACAAGTGGCTGATCGTCACTGTGGATACTCGCACTCCCCCACCTTCCACTTTACTAGTGGGATGAAATGTCTCACGAAATCCCCAAATCTCTTTTCTGTGTGTAATTTATCTCAGAATGGAAGTAATCTCACAAGCCACGCGGGCCTTTTACCAGCAAGGTCATCATCCAAGGAATCAGTCAACATCGAGGTACCTAACACGGACCTGATGATAAATGTATGGACTGCCCATAAGTATAACTTGCATCGTTCATTAACCGTTCGTGACAGGACGCCACAATGTTCAGCTGCCAATTATGGGAATACAGATTCAGGTCCCCGTAAAGATTCGTCGAATGCTTACTGTTGATGTGGCTCGTAACAAGAGTAAAACAATAAAGTGAACTACTCACAAATTTACTGAAACCCATTCGACAACTGATGACCGGTTTCTCCCTGTTTGGGCCTCACCAGTTAGGTTCAAGCCCCGAGTTTCCGTCAAACTTATGCGAGACTCAACTGGATTTCCTGTTTATGATATTCTGCTATATATATATGTACTACAATATTTCGAATATTGTAGCAACTGAAACATGAAGCGACCTTTGTGCAGCACATCCAATTGAACAATATCAGCATAGGTCTACTCTACTTGCATGAGAAAGTCTTGAGTGAACTAATGCGAGTTAGTTCACTCAAGACTAACTCGCGTTAGTTCACTCATGCGACATACGGGTCTTCAGCATTTCACAGCCACCCACCCAACTGCACACTGATGAGGTCTGCTTGTATGGTGACGAAACGTCTGCAAGCCAATTGCCAACCTCGGCGAACAGATCAACAGCCACCTGATCAACAACCAATAATACAGTCAGACTCTAGGTCAACCCACTTCTTGGGGAACAGATTATTGGTTCTCTGGGTAATGAAGTAGTGGAAATGCTTTAACCCGCAAGTGTGTATGTGTGTACCCTTCATGGAATCTTGCGGATGGTCTATTCTATAGGTGTTCTTTTCTCAGGAGTACTTTTGTTTGCTACAACATATGTGACCTCTATTCCCTGAACTCTTTGGCTTTTCCCGTCTCGTTTTACAGGCCCTTCAGGAATGCTTCGAGAAAAAGGATGTTGAAATGCTCAAAACTGTTCTTTGTGGCATGGACCCGAAAGATGCTGAGTATCACATGAAACGCTGTGTGGACAGCGGACTTTGGGTAGACAATGTGAACAAAGAAGAGGATGGAGAGGAAGAGGGAAAGGAGACCACCGGGTCGCCAGCTCAACCTGGTCAGCCAACTGAAGGTGATGTGGCTTCCCAGCAATCCTCGGACCCTATTGTGTAACCGCACACACACGTACACATCTGTGGCCAATCCAAATTGATTCATTCATTGTTTTCACTTGAGAAACGGTGCGGCGATCTACCAACTATGCACATATTTGCCATCTCTTAGTTGAATCGGGCTATCGCTCTGCAGCACATCTAACTCATCTCTGCCTCGTTCAGTGTTAAAGCGTTTCACATATTCTGCTCACCCCGAGCTTGTATTACTTTATTGCCACTTGGCTAAAAGCTGCTGCATCGATTAGGAATCAGTTGTGGTGTTTTTTACAGTCGATCAGATCGGATTGGTCAGAGTTCGCTATTCGTCTCATAGATTGCTTAGAAGTGTGGACCCATGGGATCAGTACAGCTAACACATCCCGTCATTATCATCGGTTGTCAAAACACCGTACTGACCGTACAGTGGTTCTAGCTGCCACGACTTCGTTCATCGATAATATGGGGAGTTGGGCTAGATAGCTGCTCGAGAGGGGAGCTAGGCACTGAAGGCAACAGCTAGGACGTACGAGTGCCGTGACTTATACTGTCTCTAATCGCTGGCGTGGATTCCCTTGGAGCGACGGCAATGATCAGAGTAGCTGAGTTTGCTAATAATGGCTTTCACAATTCGCTGCCAAGTCATTGTTTGACATCCCCTGGTTCGTTCCCAACCTTTAAGTGGTTGTGCGAAAAGAGCCCTTCGGGGAAGTCCGTCGACTGGGATACGGACCATGTCTGCACATTGCAAACTGAGGCAGATTTGTTCAGGTTATTCAATTTTGTTTGGGCCGTCGGACTCAAGAAGAGGTTAGGTTATCAGAGCTCTTCTGCTAGCATGGAAGTACTCGCCTGTGTTTCTGCCACTAGTTGGGGACGTTGTGAACATCCGGTTTTGTGTCGTATTCAGCTCATCATCATCGACAGCATGACATCAGTGTTCAACACCGATGCTTCACTGCCGTACAACCGTGATTTATTTGAAAGCCCTATTGTAAAGAAAAGAGTAAATGTGGACAGGGGAGGGACTTATGCTAGCCTACCACAATCATTCCGAGGTGCCTATACCTCCAGAGACTCACTCAGGCGATCTGGATAGAAACTGACAACAAGAACGCCACTGACATCGGTTGTAGTGTCTCAAACCAGGCACAGGGAGGATCACGCGGTCCTCATCCTGGAAGGCGAGTAGCACCGACAGCACCCAAGCGTTTCGTGATCTCCTTCATATTCCTCTGCCAGCCACACGAGCTATGGTTCTGAGACAACGATTGTCGAACACCTGAAGACGTCTCAGGTCCGCTGCTCGAATAGGCCAACTCTCACAGCCATACAACAAAACAGCCCGTACTGTAGCTTGATACACACGTCCCTTCAGATTCAAGGATAAACCATTCTGACGCCATAGCTGTCTCAAGTTAGCAAACGCGGTCCGAGCCTTGCAGATTTGTGCATTCACCTCATTTGTCACATCGTATTTGCCCCGATTACCTCCTTCACTCTGAGAATCACGAATTATCGCAAATTTAAACACTATCTGGGTTAATTAAAGTGGGCATGAAAAATTGTACGAATCGGACGTTTTAAGAGTAAGTGATCATTTTCTGCGTATCCTCGGGTATTTTTTGTTTTCGTTAGTAATCGAAGTGCCTCTGATTCGCTCGTCACAAAGTTTTAAGAATTGTCCTTCATGTAGAAATACTTTTATACTACCAAGTTTGTGAACTAATCTTGCCGTTCCGTTGCAATGAATCCAATCTACTAGATCGAGTGAGACCCAACGCTTGCAACAGTAGTCGTAATAGAATCGAATTCGCTTGTCGTTCTGATTTCCAGCATTATCAAAAAATTCCCTCATCTTTACAAAATGGTTCACTTGTTCGCAAGGAGCTTCAGTATGTGCCGTTGAGATTTCAACACAATACGCAAGACGTTTGTAGCTCCTCCCTGTTTGAGTGGAGATCGACTGAAATGGATGCCTTCCCTCAAAAATCAAATTGCGCTCACCGCACACCCCACTAAAAGTAATAGTTTCTATGAATTTTCATCTTGTACGACTAGGGTATTCAAAAACCGCGTTTTTTCAAACTAGAGATATACTGTTCAAAGGTTAAGTGGATGGGATTTTTGTTCTCGGGGGAATCGCCCTTTATTTTGACCTCGATGATGACATTCCATCCAACTTACACGTTCTCCACTGTGAAAAATTGAGCAAATTCTTGCTTTCCTTAATACTCAAACGGCATCCGGGTAAAGCTAACCGTTTCGGTCTGTCGTACAATAACGAGGGCTGAGGAGTTCATACAATTCAAGTTGTGTGCCTGTGGCTTATGGGTTTGACCTACTCATCATCATCATTGTCAGCTGTACTAACCGCGTACTTGTTGTAGTTGTGTTGTAGCTGCCACAGTTTCGTTCGCCGATGATTCGGGGAGGTGAGGTAGGTAGCTCCGCATCGGAGGCGGGAGCTGATAAATTAATGCGTAAATACAGCACTGTAGGTGGATTGTTAAGTGGGGGGGGGTCGAGAAGGGAGCTATGCATTGAAAGCAGTAGCTTGGATGCATGAGCGCCATTGAGGGCGCGACTGGGCCATGTCTGTCCTATTCGGAGCTCTGTCATATGCAGTTACAGTGGGAACTAGTTCTGAAATCATTTTACCGGACTTGGAGCGTGCTTCATCGTCGTTAGATAAAGCACCATCAATGCTGACAACCGCAAGGTGCATATTTAAAACCTTATGGTAAAGCAATACGAGACATTCGATGAGAGATTAACCTGGGGCTGGCTGGTCTACCACAGGCATTATGTGTTTACACTCCCAATCAGGCCGTCTGAAAAGAAACTAACAGCACGAATATCGGTCAGGTGCAATTTCTTGTGTAGGGGGATAATGGGGACCCATCCTGGAAAGCGAAACATGAACAATCCATAATATCCTACATACTTCTTTCCCACAATTTGTGGCATCCTGTAGGAGGCACGGAGAACAACATTTGTCTCGGTAGACGATGTTTCGGTCTGCGTAGCACATATTTGACCCACCACAGGTGATGGTGCAAGATGTTTTCCGCGACTGAATTGCCTGCCGCGCGTTTCCCAATAGTCTCATTACAAATTCGTTGGTGTGGTTCGACACCAGTAACACTTCTGAGATGTCTATGACCAAAAATAGGAATACATTCCAGGTCACCTGCACATGAGGGGCACAGCAACACGGCTCATAATGCGGCCGGGCACAAGCAACCCTCGAAACCAAGCTATTTGCCTTTTTGGAGGCGAGACGGCCCAAGTGGTTAGAGCGTGAATTTACTGACCGGAAGGTCCGTGGTTCGAATCCGACCTCCGCCACTCGACTTCCCCTGTCTAGGCTTGGGCAACCTGGCAGTATCCCAGCCCTCGTGCTCCCTTCGGGTGGCATGGCAGCTAGGCACCGGAAGGGTGCTACAGCTGAACGCTTTCTTTCTTTCATTTGCATTTTTGACACCGTAATTGATGCAAACTCTTCGTGATTCGGGTACTTACACTTAAGAGCTACTAAAGCTACCGAGGCATGTAAAATTCTCCACTGTTTCCACTCGAATTGAGAGTGGAACGTCCAGAGACTATACTTTATGAATCATGTCAGCAATTTGGAACAACTCATTCAACTGAGAGTGACGCAGTTCGCTCTGTTGAGAATGGAGAATAGTCCTCATGGTTATCTGCTCACCGGCACTGGACAAAAACTGACAGCGATCTTACTTGTTCGTTTGACTCTTGTCGTAACTACGTGGACAAACAGCAGAGGGTATTTGGTCCTTTCAATCATGACTCGAGACAACCGCACAGCGATTGAAATAGAAAGTGTTACGGCATCCCCATCAGTATGAACTCCAACGACTTGATGTGCTCGTTGGTGTACCATCTGACTTGTTTGTCTTCACATCTGATCCACTACTCGGTGTTCGTTCTTTAGGTACTTATCGCTAGTACATCATGCCAAACAAGATTGATCGAAACATAAAAAATAGCCTAGGTTGCTCGGAGCAGGATTGAGTCAGAGGATGTGGCGACGATCTATGTACGCCAGGAACATAGAGAATAAGGTCCTTCAGCCGCGGAGTATGTCACAAGCTGCGGTCCTATGCCACTCATGTCGAGCTGTCGTTTCCCCCAACAGGTGAGAAAAGTAGACCGCGAGGAAAAGGAATAAAACGGTTTACGAAACAAGTGGGTGCCATCGATTCCGTTCACTTCGTGTGCTTCACTGGAGACACTACGATACATAGCCGCTGACCGAAGTCATTTAGGTTTCTACTGCCCGTTTCTAAAGAAGTTCTGGGGTGTATGTACCTCGGCCTTTCGCATTGGGCTATCACTAGGTTTCATTTCCTTTTTATGACTCTCTATTATATGGCTTTATCTTGCTGGCATTTTTGTACGACGGTGAAGTGTCAGTTTTCTCTCGATGTTGATGAAGAAAACAAGCTGTTAAGATCTCAAGAGCTTGTCACCCGTGAGCAGTTTACCAATTCGCTGGATAGAAGTGACTGGCGACAATTATGGCCCGTTCCTTCAAAGTGTGCCTATGCTTTCCCGTACCCATTACGAGTGTGTGCAGATGGCTGATGTTCGCAACACCATCAGTCACCAATAATTCTGTAAGATCTCTCCACCTACCGAACAATGGGACCTGAAAACACTCATATCATTACGGTCGGAAAAGCCCAGTCCCCTCGCCAACAGGGTCATCAAGGCGGAAGCCATTGTTCACCGAAATCCTGTTAACTTATAAGGATAGAGATTGAAAACAGCATAAAATGGATGTAAAAATGAAACAAAATAAAACAGCGCATTTGGCAAGGAACAAAAAAGTGTGGTGCGAACGTACGTCGAAATTAAATCAGTCAGTTCCAGTAAGACTCCTTGACCAACTGCTGCCATTTTCAGGACACTTGGTGTTTAAGCATAGGCATTTTGGTGGATTTGTAAGGAGCAAACTGGTGAAATAGATCTCCACTAGGCAGGTGATCACATATTAAGGTGTTTTCGAAAGCGTAACCAGCTTTTTCGCCGTCATCCGCGTGCTCATCAAATGAGTCTGTGGTCGAATCTGAATCGTCCCCTAAATCAGTGTATCGAGCTGAAATCTGCGGATTGGACATACGGTTTGTACGGGAGTAGAAACGATTTGTCAGCCGTCCCGGTTTGTGTTCATGCATCATTCCTCGCATTTTTTCCTCGAGCAAGCAATCGTTGACGGGACTATACAAATATTCGTCCGGTTCGCAGTCACCATCCTCAAAATCCAAGTAGGCTAATCCTCGACGCAGCTTCGGTGGTTCAGGTAGAAAAACCGGATCTGGAGACTTTGAATAACTATCACTTGAACGGTGAAGTTTGTCTTTCGAGTCCGGACGAGAACGTGCGACAAGCCTAAAATTCAATGGGTTAGCGACGTTATGATGAAGGGAAGACGGCCAAGACTCTTCGGCAGAGAGCAGACGTCCACAATTTTCGACTTCCTCCTCCACGCCATCCGCATCACCACACTTTCCAACACACATGGGGTCACTAATGCACAGTCTCGGTGCGTGCACACTGGAAAAACGCGATCGAATCTGATTAGGCAATGCGTTCGTGGTGGAACTGCACACCCGGTTTTCCTCACTATTCATGGCGAGCTGGTCGCGTATCGATCGACTGAAAGTTGAATACGGGACGAATTGATTATCGTTTGCAAGCTTGCTCCACATCGTCTGCCACGTGAACATGCCCGTCGTACAGCATATCTAGGGGTAGGTAGTTATTTAATTATCGTTCAGCTGTAGTACCCTTTCGGTGCCTAACTGCCATTCCATCCGAAGGTTGCACGAGGGTTGGGATACTGCCAGGTTACCCAAGCCCAGAGAGGCAGAGGTCGGGTTCGAGCCACGGACCTTCCAGTCAGTAAATTCGCGCTATAACCACTTGAGCCACCTCGCCCCGAGGGGTAGGTGGGACAAGAAAAAATTAAAGTATGCGTAGGACAATCGGAAAGATACAAGTGAAGATGATCTCGACAGTGTTTGCTCTCCGTCAAACTTGCACCTGAACTTCACATCGCTGACCAATGGGTCAACAAGTGATATCTGCCAGTGCCATTACTGATTGCCTTGTGTGAGTTCCCTGACGGTCCACACGTCCAAAGCTCTCCGGTGTGGATTTTTAGAAGGTACAATAGAATCTGATATGAGAAATGTGTACTCCAATAAACAGAAAGTCCAAGCATACTTGAACAAAAAGACATGCCTGGAGACAGAGCCTCTTGCTTACCAGGCATCTCAGCGTTCATGATAGATGCACCTAGAATCCTCATTCTAACATCTAGTAAATCCTCCCCATCTAGTTTTTAAGAAGATAGGTATAATGTCGGCATTCTGCTCACATATGTAAAAGTACTGCGTCTCTCAAAAAGATGCAGACAAGGAGCTTGGGATGCCCTTCAAATCGGGAAGGGGATATTGAGCAGTGAAGCACTGACGGCAACAGAACAGTTAGATAACAATCTGCGAAGTGTTAACTTGATTAGTCGACGAGGTAAAACATTGCTTGTCTTCATTCGTAGTATGGTGTTCTCACTGAAAATCTACATAGAGAGACAGACTATTCATGGGAATGGATGACAAACCACGGTATAACTTCGTTTCAAATTCTTATTATACCTTTTTCTCATTCAGACTCCCCGAAACCCTACTATTTTTTCCATATAGGATGATTACAATTCTCCAACTGATCAAAGTGGCACAAAACCCTGTACCTTTCTTGTCGCACTGAACATCGTAAAGATTTAATCGACCAAGTTATTCTCCCGTTTTTAGTTCAAATGGGGTTCTACGTTCAATTAAGATTTCGGCTCACAGATAAAGCCACGGCAACCTAGCAGAATGAAGTAGATGTGGTTCTCATAAAGGAAACTACTCACAAGGTCGCCGAAAACTTTTCGCAGCCCACGAAAGATTTAATCGACCAAGTTATTCTCCCGTTTTTAGTTCAAATGGGGTTCTACGTTCAATTAAGATTTCGGCTCACAGATAAAGCCACGGCAACCTAGCAGAATGAAGTAGATGTGGTTCTCATAAAGGAAACTACTCACAAGGTCGCCGAAAACTTTTCGACAGCCCACGACCGGTTTCGCCCTTCTTGGGGTTCATCAAGTAGGCGCAGTCCCCGAGTTTCCGTCAACCTTATGTTCTGCTTGAACCCAAATTGGACTATTTCCGAGAGATACACTCATTTGCAAGTCAATTTGGTTTTCACGAGAGACTCAACTGAATCTCCCATTTATGATATTCTACAACCGAATGTGCTGCACACAGACCGCCTCATGATTCAGTTGGCACGATATTCGAGATATCGCAGTATATTTTCATAAAGGTTTGTTGATGACTAGTGGAGGAGGATGAACGTCGGGAACAATTCGTTGGACGAAGTTTGAGTGGAAACCAAAGCGCTTGCTCAACGCGAAGTTGATAAAGATATTTCTTAAGGTTCCAATGCACCCAGAGCGTTTTTATCGACCTGACAATAGGGGGGCAGGGGAATCCACGGCTGCAGTCATCATCATGGACAGCCTTCAAAACCGGCGCTTTGCTGGTGTAATAGCGGGAGTTAGGGAAACAATAAATCTGATGGTGAGGATACAAGCAATAACAGAACGGAAAGCGTACGGTTTCCCAGGAGTCCATAAACTTCCTAGCGACTATTAGATTATAGCGCCATCAATGGACTTTATTTGATATGGTTACACCCGGACACTTCGCACAAGCAGTTCTGTAAATAGGTGGGGTTTACAGTTACTGAGAGAAAGTATGACGTCTTGGCATTTTGGGTCATCAGGAGTAAGACATAATTCGCCTGATCAGCTACCATCATTCAGTATAGTATAAAGCTGCGGATTTGCTCTCGGTGAACACGATAATCGCGCGATAAGACATTTCGAATGCATTTGCCCAACTAGATGCCATTTTACCCACTATTGAGAGTTTATGGTCACATACCATGGATATAATGCGAGGTTGGGTGTCGGTGGTCTGAAACGTGGACGTTTGTGTAGGACGGCCACGAACCCCCAAAACAGAGACAAACGCTCTACTGAGGAAGAGATGAGGGTATGGCTGAGTGTCCATACGAAAAGAAACTTTCCAGAGTTGCATTCTTTCATCGCTTTTTGTTATCCAGTTTTCCCATTCCCTCCAAGGTTTACTAAAAAAATTAGACCATGGGTTTGGACTATTCAAAGCATATGGAGATACTAAAAAATCGTTCAGCTGTAACACCCTTCAGGTGACTAGCTGCCATGCTACCCGAAGGAAGCACCAGGGCTGAGATACTGTCAGGTTGCCCAAGCCTAGGCAGGGGTAGTCGAGAAACAGAGGTCGGGTTCGAACCAAGGACCTTCCGGTCAGTAAATTCGCACTTGGGGCATCTCGCCCCCATAGAGATACTAAGCTATTATGATATGAAACAATTAAAGAGTGCAGTTACTAATGTATCGAAACACTGGTAGCTCGAGTGCAACAGAATTACCAAGCTCGGCGAACAGATCAATAGCCATCCAATCTACAACCGAAGAATGCTGCAGAGTCAGTTTATAAACGGGTTCGTTTATGTTCAGAAAAAAAACAAATCAGTGCCCTCGGCATGAGATTGTGTCAACACTACTCGTAGCCAGACACATATTCCGCCACAGACCAGTCAGACTCCAATTTCAGGGGGCCCCGCACTTCCGCACCCGTGGACCTCACGATTGCCAACTGATAGGTGTTGCAAGCCCTGAAATGGACGGGCGGGGAAGAGAAAACATACATCACGTGAGAAAGATCTTCCACGAACACCAGATTACAAAGCAGTATAATGAAGCCACTAATGGGTCTAAATAAGATTGTCGAGTTCTTTCAGAAACCCTATAAGTAGAGTTGTACAGAAATAATATGCTGCGACATCTGGACTGTCGTGCCAACCGAAATAGTAGACGGCCTTTGTGCAGCACATTCACTCAAATAAAAAAGTTAGTCTTTCATTTGTAACACCCTTTCGGTGCCTAGCCGCTATCCTACCCGAAGGAAGAACTAGGGCTGGGATATTGCCAGGTTACCAAGCCTAGACAGAGTAAGTCGAGAGGCAGAGATCGACTTCGAACCACAGAACTTTTGGTCAGTAAATTCGCGCTCTAACAACTTGAGCCATCTCGCCTCTACCTACTTCCACCTAACTTTCGTGCGTCAAACGATCCCCACAAAGGCTGACGGCAAGTGAGTGTTGTTCTACCCCAAAGTGCCGAACTATACAGTTTACAGACTTATGCGCAAGCCACCGAGTGGAAGGTCATGTCCATTCTTGACACCTCATTTGCACCTCTTTGGGAAACCTAGTACTAGTTTCCAATGGGGCGCATGGCAACCAGGTACTGGTGACGGAACTAGGGTTGTCTACTTCTGGAGAGACTACCTGAAGGGATCGGCTGAAAATAATCTCCTCTGAGAGGGGATCTCTTGCGAGAGGGATATGTTGGTTGGAAGTAGCTTCAGGAGACTACCCAAAGTGGTCACGACGGGAGACAACAACACTCGGTTTTCGATAATGCACACATGCTAACTAACATTACTATGTGATCAGTTAATCCTGTGTGTAAGCTGCCTATTTTGAATTCTAGCAGCTACCGCTTGCTTCAGCTCTGTGAAAGCCTCCCTGAAGGCACGTCCCATATCAAGGTGTGAGGAAAAACCTAATGAAGACCAAAGATAGTCAAAAGCAGAATAAAGGGCCTTTTACCCTTACTCTGCGCGGAAAATTGGGTGCCGAATCCAGCCTTGGAAATTGAACGTGCAAAACGAAGACTTAGATACAGTGTACTGTAAGCCGACTATACTAAAGAAGCTCCTCAAGAGCTGAATCCAGTGAGTGGAAGAACAAGGCTACTCACCGGCAATCACGGTAATAGAGCTGACGCATAGCATCGGTCACAGCCTGTATGGCCTGCTCTTCTGAAAGCTTCTTTGGATCACCACCAGCGAGATCCTCCAAGCGTTGTCGGAGCAGTGGAATGGCGAAGTAGGCACCGAAACCACTGGCCATGCAATCATCCATGAATGCTGTAAATGTGAAAAGGGCAAAATAATGTCACGTGCAAAAAACACGAAAACCTACACATTTGGGCACCCTGGCGGCTCCTCAAGGCGCTTAAAACCGTGAAATACATGAAAAGTGTCTTCACGTCACATCGTAATGAGATAAATGGGGTCGACCTATTCTCTGTACACATAACGGCAGTGTCATGATTTTTGTGTGGTTATTATTCTACTTACCATATATACTCTTACTGAACCTTTGTATGTACGTTTCAGCTCACCCACACCTGTTCTTAGACAAGTAAAACGTTGCTTATCCTCGAAAACCGGGACTCTGTTCTAACTGGTTCTCGGACACATTCTAAACATCTCAGACTGGTTGATGAAAAGACACAGCTGTTGCTTCCTAATGCCTTTCTTCAATGTCATCTCTTACTCCTGTTCTAGTTATTGCTCTTCTAAAGATCCCAGCTGTTAGCAGGTCAAAAAGCACCAAGGAAGATAATCTATTACATAACGCCGCTCATATCATTTGGGGTTAGCCATTGAAACCTCGTTCTCCCGCCCTGAACGCTTCGCTTAAAGTGCGAAATATTATTGGCTAGCAAGCCACCTCATGTGCGCATTCCAGTTACGTAATTGATAGATATTTACTGCATTTCCGAAACTCAAACATAGAATCCATTTAGAGCCCGGCCTAAAGCTGCCACCTTGACGTGGTGGTCGGGCTTGAGTGCTACAGCGATCCCGCGGGCTACACTGGCTGGAACTTCGTTCCACAAGGTGCAACCATGCCAGGAAGACCAAAGGGGAGCAGCCAGACCAAAAGCAGCAGACCCCGTACTACGAGTAATCGTGCTACGAGGCGGTCTGGGGGTAAAGTCGTACTGTCCTCTGCGACAGGAGTGTGAAGGCAGTAAGGTGTTTCCCCCAGGCGACCAGCATGTCCATATTTAT
>NW_008751776.1:392382-400523 GCF_000715545.1 Opisthorchis viverrini | reverse complement strand
CAGCTCCCGCCTGCAATGCGCAGCTACCTACCCCTCCCCCCAAACCATCGGTGAACGAAACTGCAGCAGCTACAACCACTGTACGACGAGTATCGGGTTATTACAGCTGACTATCAGTATCAGTATCATGATAATAGCTTTTCGGTTGATGTCAGTACAAGACATCTTCTGCATCAAACACGTGATGCGGTTATTACAGCTGACTATCAGTATCAGTATCATGATAATAGCTTTTCGGTTGATGTCAGTACAAGACATCTTCTGCATCTAAACACGTGATTGGATGACAGTGCAGCATCTATTCTTCCCTGGTGTTACTATCATTACCTGCTACATGCCAGAAAATTTATTGCACAGGTCGGAAGCCGAAACTCAACACAGACACTTTTTGGTGTACTTCATTTGAGCAGTGATCAATGTCTTCTGGAGCTCTCTACATATCACCGCCTAATTCTCAGAAGCACTGTGCTCAGATACAGCGGCCACTTACTGTTTTGCCTAACAGCCATGATGCAAAATCGACCAACTCATCATCACCTACCGGAGACAGATTTTGACTAAGTCCACCAGGTGAAGTTAGGGAACGAGCATTCCGCTTGTCGGTAGGAAAACTTTACGATCCACGAATCCAAGACTACACTAAGATTGGTCGCCTTGGAGGACGGTTACGTTGCCGACATGTGAACGAAGCCAAAAACTCTGTTTGTGTTGTTACCGACCATGTAAACAGAAACCAGTGAATTTAAGAACAGTCGGTATCACTATTTGACGCGACATGCTGCACCCCATCTAATTCAATTCATAATTTGGTTAGATAATCGATCAGGCATCACCGCCACCGACAACGCCACGTAACTGAACGACTGTTGCTCCCCTGCCGCACGATAATTATATTTGAAGGAAAGTGGATAGGGAAAAGGACTGGCGCTAGCCAACAACAATCACATCACATCCAAGAAGTCATTCGATCTGGATATAAAATGAGAACAAGCGCACCAAGGACATCGATGAGTAACCATATTACACAGGATCATCAATCGTGCACAAGCGGATAACGTGGATCCCATTCTGAAACGTTTGCCGCACCAGCAGTACCCAGAATTTTACAGCCGCTTTCATTCCCTCTTTTGCACGTCCTCTGCGCAGGCCATGTCGGATCATTAATCGTGCACAAGCGGATAACGTGGATCCCATTCTGAAACGTTTGCCGCACCAGCAGTACCCAGAATTTTACAGCCGCTTTCATTCCCTCTTTTGCACGTCCTCTGCGCGTAAAGGCCATGTCTCTGATCCATAAACCACTATGGATTGCACCGCCACAGTGTAAATCCTATCCTTGAAAGACAAACTGATATCAAGTCGGCGACATAGGTGTCCTGGCCTTCCGAATTCGAGAAGTAATCACATCTCCAGTCAGTCCACCGGAACTTATAAAGCTGCCCAGGTAAACAAATTCATCTACCACGTCGATTGGCTCGCTTGCAAGCACTGCGTATATGTTTGATCCAACCCAGTCTTGTAGCAGTACTTTACACTATACAGGTGTGAAGTGCATACCAAACTGTGCGGCAGTTATTTAGATTTGAATTTTTGAGGGACCTGAAGCGAGGAGAGCAACGTCCTAGGTATACTAAACGTCTGTGAGCGAACGTCCCGAGAGGATTTCGACTCCTGAGGTTTCAGAAGCAAGCAGAGGAAAAGCAGGCAGTACATCAATAACAGAGATGAAGAGGAGAGATGAGAGAGGGCAGCCTTGTATTGCACCACTGGATATGATGAACTCAGGCGAAAGCTTGCTCGACACTCGTTTGTGCCCACAGGATATCGCGTACAGTGCTTTCATAAGGGATATAAATTGGGAATTGTCCGATGATTGTCGGACATTGCCAAAGTTTCTGATCGACAGAATCAAAAGCAGCTTTAAGATCAAGAAAAACGACTAAAGTGGGACGTTTGAAGGAGTGGCGCTGTTCAAGAATTAGTCTCGAGATAAAGATATGGTCGAGGCATCCTCTGCCAGGGCGAAACCCAGTTTGTTTATTACGATGATTGTCGGACATTACCAAAGTTTCTGATCGACAGAATCAAAAGCAGCTTTCAGATCAAGAAAAACGACTAAAGTGGGACGTTTGAAGGAGTGGCGCTGTTCAAGAATTAGTCTCGAGATAAAGATATGGTCGAGGCATCCTCTGCCAGGGCGAAACCCAGTTTGTTTATTACGAACCTTCCTCTCCCGATAATCAATCAACCCGCACAAAATAACCCCAGAGAGCACTTCAGATGTGAAGGACACCAGACGGATGCCACGGTGGTTTCACATGATGTTCACGCGCTATTTTTGAAGAGTGGCATGACGGTCAAGGAGCTTCATTCGGCTGTTACTCTGTTTCCTTTCCAAATATTCTGCAGCGTAATTGTCAAACTGTTCACCAGAACCACACCACCTTCTTTGAAGAATACGGGGTGCAGTCCATCCGGGCCAGGTGCCTAATTGCACTTCAGAATTGATGTATCATGCTGGATTTCGGTGGCTGATGGCGGGTTGATATCGATGTTCCATTCAAGGAGACCAACTGGAACTCTGAACTGCTCAGCCACTGCTCACCACTCAAGACGGCAAATGAGGATGTATTGCCGTTCCTCCTTTCTCGCATACTGTTGCACTGACACCTGCCCTTTTTTCGACAGGTTGATCGAATCAGTCTAAAAAGGGAGCGGCTGTTTCCAGCAGCGAAAACCTCCTCCATTTTCTGGGTCCTTGAAATCCACCAGGGTTCACTGTCATTCTTCGAACTCCTGAACAGCTGGTATTTGAGGGATCTGCGTGCGCCATCATAATCGCTAGTTGCTGGTTTGGCCCTTCTGGCGGGAATAATATCTGCTGATCTCAACGATATCCAGTATTTATTGAGTCGGGTCAGATGGCCTGGACAAACAGTAGTGAAGGCTGTGAGCATCGCTTCTTTAACTCCCCTCCATTCACCCTCCAAGCCGTGTCCGTCATCTGCATGACTGCGTTTCCGGTAGCCAGATCAGCTCGATACTCTTCAGTCACTAAAACTTGTCGAAGTCGATGAACGGAGCCGCTCTCCTTTGGCATGCGTGATGCTGACAAAAAGCGAAGTGCTAACCGGCTCCGGATGATGGCATTATCAGAGTCAAAGTCCGTAACCCAGAAGGAAAGACTATCCTTAACTGGAGCTCTCCATCGATAACTGATAGCCACATGGTCCAACTGATTCAATGACTGTATTGTGGTGGGTGGACTCCAAGTAACTCAATGTGAAAGTTTGTTAGAAGTTCGTACTGGCCAGGGACAAGTGATGATATGCACACAACTGAAGGAGTCACTCCCCATTATCCGTACGCTCAGCTGCAACTCCAAACCTACCACCAGACTGTGATTCTTCCACACGTGGTCGTCCAACTTGGGCATTCGTATCACCCGACAGGACTACTATATACGTCCTTTTTCCGACTGAAGCAGTCATGACAGATATTGATAAAATTCGTACTTCTCGGTCTCGGAACTGCAGTCTGTTGGAGCATATGCTGGTACGACAAATAACCACTACTTATCGCATCGACTTGCATTCAACTTAATTGAGCTAGACAACCGCACAGCGAATGACCGTTTGCTGGGATCCAGTCCAGTAAGGCGTTTTCAGCCATGGGGCTGAGTGCAACTCCAACAAAGTAGATACCACGAGTCGTTGCGTCAGGATAACCAGCTACCCGAAGAGTGGAATGTGGAACATCTGAGCTCATCCTAAGCGGGTTGAGGTTCACGAGCGAAGTGGGGTCTTGTATGGGTGTTTCGGAGGCAACTTACATCCATAGAGTGGGAAAGCAAAGTTTCAGCAAGAGATGCCTGTTGTCCAATTCGACAGAGTATGGGAATAAAAAGGCTGTAACATGAATCAGATCTTTTGAGGTTAGTAAGTTATCGTTTTGGTTTATTTTTCTACGCGAAGGTTTAGACACGGAGCAGTGGCTAGGGGATTCGCAGATCAGTTGATCACACTGCATTGTTTGATAGACGGGGATAAAGTGTGGAGGATGACCAGTCAGCGAAGAGCTGTAAGAGAAAATGATAATTCCCGGCTGCCCAGTCAGAAAGGAATTTGGTTGAGGTACCCCAGAAGCCTTTAACTCAAAAGGCTGACTCACAAGGCAGCGAGAGGATTCAGGGTTTTGTTCGGGGACCCTACCCCTAGCCACTGACGCGAGTCTGAACAGCGAGATAGCGGCTCTCTGGGTTTCCTTGGGAGACCCTTGCCAGAACTAATGATTCAATAAGCTGACCCATTAGCTGTGGGGTACCGTCCTGGCCCGAGCGCAGGGAATAAGATGTTGCTCTTTCACTTCTAATGAAGCTGTGCACAGTAGGTGCCTTTTGAGCAGAACCGGGGTTTTGGTTTTAAAAGTATTTCGACCGCATTGAATAATGCGCCGGCGGTCACGTCAACCGTTTGGCGATCGGAGTGTGCTGTTTTTTGGGCCGATCTTTTCCAGCCCGTCCTTCGTCGGGGGAAGGCAACATCGCCGCTTCCGTAAATGTGGGCATACTGGTGGCCTGGGGGAAACGCCTTACTATCTTCACACTCCCTTCGAAGAGGACAATACAACTTTACCTCCAGACCGCCTCATACTACGATCACTCACATGACGGGGACTAGCAGTTTTTCGTTCGGCTGCTCCCGATTGCACCTCCAGGCATGGTTGAAACTTAGAGAATACGGTTCCAACCAGCGTAGCTTGCAGAATCACTGCAGCACAGAAGCCCGACCACAATGACTGGGTGACAGCTTTAGGTCGATCATGATGAGGACCGGGTGCACCGACGGAATACGTACTTACTGGCCACTATCCAGTCGTATCCAATCGTTCAACTGTGGCATAGTTTCTCTGCATGGCTACTGTGCAAATCAGAAGAGGCGCATGCCCGATTCTACAAGGCTCAGATCACCTTTGCTAATTTAGGACACGTATGTCGATATCCCAGGGGATGTGTGCCAGGGCTGTTTTGTTGTGTGGCTGAGACATGGTTTCAGCGAGCAGAGGAGCTGGGACATGTTCAAATACTCGACAACCATTGTCTGAGAACTATCAATCCTGTAAGCGGGCGCCAGAAAATCCACGAAGCAATTAGGGAACGGTCGTTCGGTGGTGCGTCGAGGGCTTCCGCCAAAGAGTGTATTCAGTGCCAAAGCTGCAGTGGTTTTGATCATGTATTGTTTACCGGAGTGTTTTCCCCATATCCAATTCAGAGTGTCATATGCAGACAACTAGCCAACCTCTGACCTGGCAGATGTGAACAAAATCGGTTGCGAGGGGTCTGGATGCAGTCGGTGCAACATACGTTCCAGGATGGGGTCCGCATATGGTTGGAGACGCTGCGAGACACTGCTACCTATCGATGTCAGTGGCGTTGTTGCCGTCAGTTTTTATCCAAAAGTGAGTCTGGTGGTGTGTGCAATTCGAGAAGATTGTGGTGGGATAGCACTAAGTCCCTCCTCCATTCGCTTTCATTCCTTCCTTCATAATAAAGTTTTCGAATAAATTAGTTATACGGCAGCAAAGCATTAGTTCCAACAGCAATGGTATGTTGGTTATAAGGATAATGGACAAAGCACGATGGCCAACACACTACAAGTTTTTGCAGGCCTGGGAATGACCAGCTGAGAGGCTGGTGTTGATTCCGTAGTTTCCCACTTTGATCGTCCAACTATTTCGAGCCGCCCAGCGTTGCTCAAACTTGGAATCAACAGGGGGATTCCGTAGTTTCCCATTTTGATCGTCCAACTATTTCGAGCCGCCCATTGTTGCTCAAACTTGGAACTCAACAATGGGCCATGCCATTGAGGTAATATCAGAACAAGAATTTTGGGGGAGGACAGACAACTCTCTAGGGTGACCGCGATTAACAATTCCGAATCGGTGTAGAACGGCCTGGTTATATTGTAGCAAGGCCAATGCCTGCTACTAACCACTGAGAAAGAACCTAAAGGAGCTCTCCATTCTTCTCTTCTGGAGTGAGTGTCAAAATACTACACACGTACATACTATACACAATATTATGAAACAGGCGCGATCATCTTGAGAGGAGTGAATGACAGTTTCAATGTAGAGAAAGGTGCCGATGTGCCCTTATTGATCGACTGAAAATTCGGATTCACGTTCTGTAGAAAGAGCTCAGTTTCACGCACTGAGCAGTAATGAAAATCTACAGTTGCGGGTGTAGTGTTCCTCGGGAAGGAATCCCAGGGTTTTCCCAGAGGTTCATCATCACCCGTCTGACATCACGAAGGCTCGGACTGGAAACGAGTCTTACGTCCTAGAGATCAGACAGCTGGTGCATCAAATACGCTGCAGGCTTCCAGTCCGAACTGCCTTTGGCTTGTAACGGTGCCATATATGCCGCTCCCTGGGCCGAAGTTTACGTATTAAGACTGGGAGCCCTTAGTTCTGCGGACTCTGATTATTCTAAAGTGTAGCAGCACCCTTGAGATGACTGTATCAAAGAACAGTACGACCTAGTGCTGTTTCAGAAGGTCTCGTTCGAAAACTCCACAGTGGGAGCACAGTATTCGGCGAGGAGTTTATGCTCTAAAGCTGCGGTAACATTCGTTTTTAGATCTGAGCGGACAATCACCACCAAGTCTGGGGTGAAAAACGAACCATTTCGTTCACAAACACAACTTATATAGGGCGAAATAGGAACTCACAAACGCCTTGAAGATCACAGAATCCCAAAAATGGTCTACCATCTTGTTCAAGTCCACCAATAATGTAAGTATTCCAGAGAGGGTTTAGTTGGCTCCTACGATTGTACATAACGCGCGTAATCCAGGAGTGAAGTCCACGAGCACTGCAAATCAGAAACTTAAGGAAGAACAGGAAAGTACCTGAGATTAAATCCGTCACAGAGCAAGCTGTCAGTGTGGGTCTGCTCATCGATGCGGCGCTTCAGGAGTTGATAATCCGCGAAATCGCCACTACAAGCGAGTACAGTTCGGTCGTTAATCTATGATAGCAATGGCAAAGTAAGGAGATTACTTTGGCAACCCGCTCCACGTCCATGTATCGAGCTAACGAACCGTAGGAGACCAACATATCAGCAGCCAGAATTACGCCATCATCAAACTTTATACCCAGAACAGACGTTCCTGTACATGTGGGCATCAAAGTGTGCGAAGTCTGTCCCGCACTCTGCAGGGATTCGGGTGCAGCTACCGAGGTCATCATGCTTCAGCAAACTTTTAAAAGCGGCCCCAAGGTCAATTTCAAAATGCCGCCCTTGGCTTCAGAACCGGAATGAGTCACGCAAGCCAAAGCGGATGCGAAAAGGTCGTCCAGCTTATTATCCAGGAGAAAGATATATCATCATGGTGGGAGAAAAGGCTCCAAAATCACCAGGTGCAGGTGCTTCTCTTTTTTCTTTGTATTTCGCTGTTTCTTTAAGGTTTTCTCCGTTTTACATGCGCGCCTTCGCATTTGGTGTTTTATCGTCTGATTTTGTCTTCCGTATTTCACCTTCTTATTATTTCTTTCTCATCAATTTGAGCCCCTGCTGATGTTCGAGGGAAATTTCTTGCATGCCGTTTTATGTTCTGTCGTTGATTGCGGCAACAGCAATATGTCTTTAGGGTTACATACCCCCATGACAGCACTTGCGGCAGTCGAATGAAGCTTGGTTTATAAGGCTCATAAAATGCCTTCACTCTTTTTTGAACAACGCTGGAGCCTGATAAACTTTATCACTCAAGTACAGAAGCTGAGGGAGCCCGAGCATCATTTACTTTGTGGCCACGATCCATATGATCAACTCAGCAGACGAAGGAGTTTTTTAGTTTGGCCTAGCACTGCAGGCGCCCTAAGTTACACAAAACATATTTATAACGTGAGAATGACAGTGGAACTAACGATCACAGAGTGGGGGCAAGTGATTGTCAGTGGAGGGCTGTATGCTGAGAAAAAATGCATACATAGTGAATTTTGAACGGGAGAACCGATCATTCGCCAATCTAAAACCCTGAAACAGTACGGCAAGAACAATGGGTCCTTAAGGTTCGTTTCACGGTGGTACCAGCCCAAAATAGACGATATTTTCGTATGACCACACTTGAGTGGACAGAAAT
>NW_008751776.1:391274-391950 GCF_000715545.1 Opisthorchis viverrini | reverse complement strand
GTTCTTACTTTATGATTTCATGCTTCCACTCGAGGTTAAATAGGTGCTAAATTTGTGTGGGCTGAAGAAATATAAACACCATGGTTGTAGTGATGGAATGACCGGTGGCGTAATATAGGGAAGAAAGCCACTGTATCATGGAAAAATCGACGGCGTATCACTACGGGTGAGTGGAGGGTTAGCAGGTGCGGAAATTCCACGGATCTCGATAGAAATCAAAAGGGTGAAAATCACATTTACTTCTTTCATTTGCAATCAAGACGTTGGCACACAGACAGGATGCGAAGGATGTGCAAAATATGCCGAGGTTTGTGCTTAATTCAGAGGGATTTTGAGCATATAGATGGAGCTCAGGGACACTCGTCACTGAGAAACAAAATATCGGACGCCCAAGAAGTCTGATTCCTGCTTCGGAACTTTTGTGGCGAAGGGTTTCTGTACGCATCTCTGACGTGTAGTACCACGTTGGTGACTTTGGTGCGTGTAGAACCCCAGAAAATTCGTGTGTTAATTTGTGACGTCCCCTTATAGCGTACAGAAATGCGGGCACATTTGACGGTTCCATGATACCGGGAATGACGAACAGCTTTTCATGTTATCTGGTTGTCTTGCATTGTTGAAGCATCACCTCATGGCCACGGGCATGTTTTCTACCAAGCACCCTCATGAAAAGCTG
>NW_008751776.1:386282-389639 GCF_000715545.1 Opisthorchis viverrini | reverse complement strand
CCTGAGCGATCTAAGTGGGCTCTGCTAACCTCATTTTGCCGTACGTGGCTTAGGCTGGTTTCTTGACCACTTGTGGTCATGCAATCTAAAAAGTGGTTACTTCAGAGGAGAATGTCGGTAGCTCAGGTAGTGTAGATGGTCATTGGCTTGTTTGCTGAGCTGGGCAATTTGGTTGCAAACGTTTCATCACCAATCGAGGTGACATCATCAGTGCGTAGTTGTGTGTAGCGGTAAGTTAGTGGTTGTGCACAGCAGTGGAAGTTATATCCTTTTGGCCAGTCGTACTTCATGGGGCAGGCTGGTCTGTACAGGAGGTTTCAAGCTGGGTGTCCAAGTATGTGGAATACCTTCGAGTAGTCACCAGAAGACGAAGTAATTCGCCTAAGCGAACCGCAGTGCCGAAGATGATAACGCCACGTACGCTTGCAAGGGACTTACGCAGGCCAATGGGTTCGATGGATCAGTTGTATAGTCTTGGCAGAATGGCTTCACCGGGTTAGACGAGGACGACCGTGTGAAACAGCCGTCACTTGATGGGCCCAAGGGTTGTAAAATTGGTGGAGGCTATGAAGTAATGTATATCATAGTTTCGTAACATCTGACGAATGGAAAGCCAGAAGACTCATAGTTACGGATGTAATATTTGCGTGTGTGTGCTTTGTCGATGCAGACCGTGCCTGGGCAGTCATTTGCTTGTCACAGACAAAGGCTTGTCATTATGTGATGCCACCAGAAAATTTTTTGGTACCGTCAAGGTCAATATTTGCATCTTGAACCGTCACACACATAGCGGCGGTGTCTCTGGAGAAGGCAGCGTCCGAGACTGTGACAAGAACGCACAAACAGCTTTCTAAAGACCTCCCACATCGAAGATACATTATCATTTAGACGTTTTTCTGTCTGAGGGCGATCTGGAGTAGGAAATGTCTCGGGCTATTCAAAGCCGGAACATATTTGTCCAAAATTTCTAAAGTGTGGTCGAATTACTCGCCCGTGTCCGTAGATGCCTCACCGTGATGGCTTGCCCAATGTCCACGATACATCTGCTATTTCCTAGTCGAAAGCGTTATGTGCCGCACAAGTTGGTTCAAATCTCCTGAATCCATGCCAATCCTCCATGTAACGGTCGAACGGTATCTTCGAGTGACGCGTAATACCAGAACCTCCAGTTAGGCAAAACAAAGTCGGAGCTGGATTCCCTTAAGGTACTATAATGGTAAGAGAAATTCACAATATACATAAACCCCGACAGTAGACACGCGTCCAAAACAAACAGTCCGCTTGGACTACAAAATTACAAAGCAAAGGAGCAAACAGGCTTCCACGTGCAACATTCACACGTGCAAAGTCAGATACAAATGGCCGGATGATCTCAAGGCCAAATGGATGAAGTGGTAAGGACGAACAAACGCCAGTCCATATATACACACTAAACATAAAAGTGGGGCGGGGGTCACAAATGGGGACAGAATAAATGTGGGGTAAATTGATTGTCAACATAATAGATGATAAACTGCCAGCTGATTCAGCGGTCGCCCCGGTTCTTTCCCACTACCTACGCTCCATTCTAAGGTAATCCATCGGACACCGACTCCTGCCACAAATGCCGACTTCGATGTAGCACAGGCCTAATCGCGTCCCTCCAGTAAACACACCTTTCTAATATCTCTCTTAAGAACGCTGCCCGCCATTCTATCATGCAGGGTTCTTACTAGGCCATCTGAGCTCGCCTCACATCTATCTACTACTCCTAGACGCCATTTGTCAAGAGACAGGTCCCCACCAGAAACCAGAACCAAGTCCCCTCATTTCAATTCTTGAGTTTTTCTGAGCCTTTTGATACGCATCTAAAACGTTCACAGATACTCCTTTATCCAACGACGCCGGAATACGCCAGCGAGGTATCTGACCTGTTTCCAACCGGCATGATATCGCGAGGCCAAACAATCGCGACCGAGTACCACGGGACAACACCGCATGAGCAACTAACTGTTTGGAGTAAGCGGCTCCAAATCGTTGCTGTCTGATGATAGCGGGACTATAGGTCGGTTATTGAGAATGCGTTCCGCCTGTATATCGGTCAAAAATTATTCCCTGCATAGACATAAAAGGATACGTCGTACCTGATTATACGCTCTCACACACCACTACGACGGCCAGCTGCTGGTGAATTGAAGGGCCACTGTATATCCATGGTCAAAAGCCGGTCTGATATTTTACTCGGATTCCACCGCTTTATATCAGCCCTAACTTCCCTCAGTGAACCAAACAAGTTCGTATCAGTTTCACCGTACATATCTGTGGGCTCACCGCGTCTACCGACGAAGTGCATCAAACATTGTAGGAATGAATCTGTCGACAGATTGCCTGCCATTTCCAAATGGACTGCTCTAGTCTTCAGACAGCTGAAGATATAGCCAAAGCGTTTTTCTTGCGAACGGCCGCATTTGGTCTTAAAAGGTCCGAAGTATTCCACTCCCACGCACTCGAAGCGGCACCAACCCGCTTCTACTCTGTCAGCCGGCAATTGAGCCATAATTGTGTACCGAGCTGTGCGGACCGGTGCCTGCATAAAGAGGACGCACCAATCACTCGTTCAACGGCGTCTGTCCCATTGTTAATCCAGTATCGCTGTCGGATAGAGGCCAATACCTGCGCTACTCCACAGTGCCGTTCCACTTCATGAAAGTGACGTATTATTAAGGCAGTAACAGGATGTCAGGTTGGAAAAAGAGCTGGATGCTTTCCTGGCTGACTGTAGTTCGAGTGACTAAGTCTGCCCCCAGGCACAAAATGCCACCAACCAAAACAAGCGACAACTTTCGTAAGCTGACGTTTTGAGTCCGATTGCGGGAAGGCTTCGCATCCAGTACTGGAGTGCTGGCCTGAAGCAGCTCTCGTGCGAAGTGAGCGGATTGCACCATCTCTATCAAACGCGCTTGGCGGTGTTCGGATACTCTGATAACAGCGGAAGGTAAAGCTCTTTTCTTTGCTCTGCCCATATTAATCAATATATATTGCTCGTAACACAGTAACCAAGCCACGACCTTCTGTAGCTTCATCCAAAAGGAGAACCGAGACATCAGTGGGCAAATGACATCATTTCCCTCCGATCGGTTAGCCTGTGCTACAAGGCCCTTCAGCTCGACACCATCGGGCTGCGTCAGTCGAGGCCGTGAAGGCCAGTTACTCTCTAGTTCTAGTAAAAACCTGGGTCCCGTTAACCATCTACGCATTGGACCGAGGTTATGTGTCCCTCGAGAGGTAATGTCAGCTGGATTGTTCTCCGATGACACGTGTCTCCATTGAGTAGGTGACGACATATCAAAAATGACTGTTAGCCGATTTGCAGCAAAG
>NW_008751776.1:382917-384401 GCF_000715545.1 Opisthorchis viverrini | reverse complement strand
TAAAAATGACGGAAACCGACTACCTCGAGTTAAGGGACACAAACCCTCCACCTATGAGGAGGTCGAAGCCTTGTTCCCGGATTGTGATGTATGTAGCAAACTATGATGTCGTCCCCTACAACCCGGCTGGCCGCATCGAACTACTGGCTTGCAATCCTTGGCCATGTGGGCGTTTCCTAAACAGGCAAAGCATGCATTATGCTCCCTTTTGCATCTCCGTCTTTCGGGAACATTCATAGACAGAAAGCGCCTGCACCTAGGAATTGGGTGGGACTGTGACCATAATGCGTAACAGCTTATACGACTGTCTGCATCTGGCCTGATGTTGGTTGGAAAACTGGCAAAACCATACCGTCTATGGGCTGGGTTGTTAGCAGCTGGCGTTAGAGGAGGGCGCCCTACCTCTCCCTCTCGAGTCAGCTGCCCGAACCGACTCTTTGCAACTCGGGAGCGCGTGTTCACAAACTCCGTCAAGCCTGTGAACGTTGGGTCCCGGCCACTCACAGATAACTTATCTGCCACCTCAGCCCATTTGTCCTGCAATGGCAAGGGGAGAGAACGCACAATTCTTTCTACAACCGCTAGTGAGTGCAAGTCTGAGACGTAACACACTTGCGTCAACGCAATTCCACAACTGCGCACTTTTGTGCATAAGTCTGACAAAGACTTGGCTGCTCCAGTAGTCTGTCGTGCAAACCGAAATAGGTTTTTTAGTAGGCAACGAGCGATAATATGAGACTGACCAAAGAGATTGCGTAGAATCTCCCGTGCTCTCGAGTATGCTACTCCCGGCGGGAGCATCACCCATTCTTCAATGGCCGCCTTCGCGTCGCCTTGACAGTAGTGGATCAGATGAAGGAGCCCCTAACCGGTGCCCTACACCTTGCTCTCAATGTATAACTCAAATTGGCGGGGAAACCTCCAGTAATGACACGGATTACCATCAAAGTATGATAGTTCTACTTTTGGTAGGTCCATAGTGGCTGACACTGGAGTGACGGAAATGGCCGGTTTTGGCTCTGGGGATGGCCCCCTGGTGTCATCAGCATATTTTGGCGGTATTTCATCTGTCTGACATTGCTTCACTTACCCCGCCAACCGTTCATTTGGGGATACTGGTTCCCAGACTTCATCTTGTGAATCCTCTCCGGCCTCTAGCTCAATTTTGGCTAACTCAGTTTTGCTATGTGCCTCTAAGAGAGCCCGCTGGAGCTCGACCCCACGCCGAACCCCATACTCCTGGAGATGAGCAATCCTTAAGGCTTTCTTAGCTGCACCACTTCCGCGACTAGAAGCCCAAAGTGACTTAGAAGAACCGGGACGGGGAGTAAACCGCATTGCGATTGTTTCACCGCAGCTTCAATAGTTTTCGCGTCCTTGGATACGGTTTCTTTCACAATTATTCCAAATGTTGATATCTTTATTTCCAACATGACGACGTAAGATGTCGAGTACTGTAACGGTCAAAAGGTATCTTCGAGTGA
>NW_008751776.1:354095-381581 GCF_000715545.1 Opisthorchis viverrini | reverse complement strand
AAAAAATAACGGCAGATGAGGGGGGTTTTCAGTCTACGCATATATGCAAAGAAGTGCAACATTTTGACGTTAAAGTTTTTATTTCGTCCGCAGGCGTTTTGCAGAAAAATACATTGTGCGTCTAGCCGCCGGCCGTGACCACGCTTGTATTCTGCGAAATTGCACAAGTGCGCGTTTTTGTAGTTTTTCGTATTCAAACAAAAACGATTATGCCACTGATGAAATACGTGGTGACATAATGGAAGTAAAATAAAGGTACGAAACGCCACACCTGCATGAATGAAGCAGCCGCAAGGCCAGTATTTTGAAACGGAACAACTCTGTGGCGCAGCTTGTGCAATGACACGTGATAAGGGTGATCATTTCCGGCGAAGTAAAATAAAGGTACGAAACGCCACACCTGCAAGAATGAAGCAGCCGCAAGGCCAGTATTTTGAAACGGAACAACTCTGTGGCGCAGCTTGTGCAATGACACGTGATAAGGGTGATAACACATTCCCGGCGCCTCATATGGTTCACCGAGAAGATGTCGATTTACTAGATTCAAAAGAATCTCGTTCTTGCCATGTCCTGTCTTTTCATTGGGCGTTCGAACCTCTTTGGACGTTTGGGATCTTCGGCGGCCTCTCAAAATTGTGCGACACTTGACGGCGGTCTTTGCGTTGTTCTTAATTTTACGCACCTTTATGACTTCATTTCCGTGTTTTCGTAACTTATGGAAGGTAATGGTGTAGAGATCAAGGTGGAACCTTTAATTTCCCATCTCAATGAAGCCTATCATCCTTCGTTAGATTGCTTTCACGTGGTATCTTATCCCGGTTCTGGGTTCGGTTTGTGTCTTACTGAAACCATAGCACACTTCGGTTCATCCTCTTCAAAAACTGACCACAATGACGAGCGTATGACGGATACTCCATCCGAGTGCGCTGATCTAGGCGTGGGGAACTTGACTAGGACGAGCAAAATGGACTTTTATCCCGGTGAATCTCTCAGCCAGCCAACGAGTGACACAGCGGTCGACACAGTACACCAACTTTTATGCAGTTCTTCAGCCTCGCATTCTGTTTCAACGCTTGGGGTAGGAGTCAATGCCAGTTCTTATGCACAGGCGTTTGGCTCCTGTAAAGAGACATACACTGAAATCCTAGATTACCCGGAAGTATCAAAGTTGAAGCACTCCGAGCTGCCTGCAGTAAAACCCAGTGAGGCGCTTTTTGTTCGCGCTCTTATTGGGCGCTGCAAACGCATAGCTCCCTTGTGGTTCCGAGGTGTGTCGTCAATGCGAGAACGAAATCGCGAAGAAAATCGGAGAATGGCCAACAATAGCGGGCAAACGCAAGGTGACTGGAGCCTGATTGGGTTGAAGATAGCGGTAAGTCATGATGCGTCCCGTGGTTTTTGATTTATACCATTTTCCATTCGTTTGATGTCAGGTTTTCGTTTTTTACAACAGGGTTCACCGGTTAGATACCATCAAGAACCTGCGTCTAAGTTCTTACTTGTTTGTGTGTGGGAGGGGGGAATAGAATTAGCTCTTAAGTTCTGTTCCGTTTAGGGAATGTAGACGTATCGATACTGAAAAATCATCCAATCTTTACACCCAGAGGCTCGTTTAACAAACCAGCCTCGCTAGTGATCTGGCCTGTCGGTAACTGGGGTTACTTGGTGATTAGCATTGCATAAGGCAACTGAAGTTAACAAATAATAGAGGTGGAAAAGTTGTGAAGCCCCGAAACAGGCTGCACCGTGCTGCTGCAACATAAGGGGACTATTTGTGCGCAGATGGTACACAGTCCACCTATATCCTTAGTCCATTAAAAGTGGGATAACTGAAAAATTAAGACCGCATTTACGTCAACTCGGTGCGCAGCGAGAGTAGAAACCCATGGTCAGCCAAAGCAAAAGTCTGTTCGCACTTCTCCAGGAGCAAAGCATTCTCAAAGTCCTCACTAGCAGTCACTTGACAGTACAGGGCTTGAGAGGAAACTCTCATCTACGTGTACTATTTAAGGACGAGTTCAGGTGCATGTTTCAAAGGAAACGCCAAAATCTTCCTCATATAAAACATCCTCGATCAAGATTGGTTGTAGTACCAGTATAGCTTAACGCTTCCTGACCCGTGCTTCTAAAATCCAAAGGAACTCTAGAGGGATGCTCATCCTTCCGTACGGAACGTTTGATGATCGGTCACCGCACGTAATCGCCGCACGTAGATGCAAAATCAATATGGTCCTTTACCAAATGGCCAATATACTTCTTCAAGGTCTGTTATGTCTGTCGCTTCTATATAGTGGTGCACCGTTGAACCCTTCTGGTTTTGGGGTGTTGTCGATCGTTTTTGTACACCAACTGTCGGAGGGGATCATCAGTTTCAACTCTTGAAGTGCCAAGCTCGTCCATTTTTGAAAGGCTACGTACGTTAAAAGAGGTGTCTTTACATTGGTTCAGTTGCTTGCACTCCTCGATGTCCCATTGAATCATACTTCGGATTGTCCGTGTGGCTCGTAGTCTCGGTCGATCAATGTATAGAAACGAGGACAACTTATGTAGCAACTTCTCCGAAACCTGAACTGTTTTGGGCTAGAGCTACACAAGCAGTTGAGGCGCGAACTTATTTGTCCGTGGTTTGAACCAACTGGTAGCCTTCTGACTGCTTTTTTCTATGCCTGGGCAACCTGGCGGTATCTAAACCCTCCTGTCCGATTTGGGCTGCACGTCAGCTCTAAATCGCCACATCAGGACCTTTTCATTATCCATCCGCTTTTTCTCTGTTATCTTATCAAACAACCATCGCCTTTAGATCAAGCTTTTGAACTACCAACAACGGTTAGGATCCATGCCTTCGTGCCCACGCCTGGACAACTCTGCAGCATCACAGCCCACAGATAATTACAAACGGTACAGCTACAGATAATTTTCACTCTCATCTGGATCATCTCATTTGTTCCTCATGGCAGGTTGGCTGGGCGAAAACTGGCTACTCTTGGTACCTCCCAGCTTCATTCCACAATAACCCACCTCCTTTCCTATCCCATTTAATGATTACCTTCCTGTTGGTCCCAGCCGCGCGCATACAAGTGTATAGTATGTCCCTCTCGCATCTCCCGTTTCACATCTACTTTCACACCACTTTCCACCACCATTAATATACAAATGTTGAGCGAGCTGCTAAACACGCACTGTTCGCACTTTATCAGTAGAAATTTTCTTGTCTTTGAATTCGGACCACAAGATTCGGTTTGAGTGCTCGGGTGTACACAGTCGTCGTTATTTGGACGCGGATAGGAAAGGCTAGTTGGACTAGAAGTCTTCGGAAATATAGAAATCTTGTGTAACAAAATGATGTGGAACACCGCCAATTTACCGGTTGTTTGCAAGGTTTGGTACCTCCCAGCTTCATTCTGCAATAACCCACCTCCTTTCCTATCCCATTTAATGATTACCTTCCTGTTGGTCCCAGCCGCGCGCATACAAGTGTATAGTATGTCCCTCTCGCATCTCCCGTTTCACATCTACTTTCACACCACTTTCCACCACCATTAATATACAAATGTTGAGCGAGCTGCTAAACACGCACTGTTCGCACTTTATCAGTAGAAATTTTCTTGTCTTTGAATTCGGACCACAAGATTCGGTTTGAGTGCTCGGGTGTACACAGTCGTCGTTATTTGGACGCGGATAGGAAAGGCTAGTTGGACTAGAAGTCTTCGGAAATATAGAAATCTTGTGTAACAAAATGATGTGGAACACCGCCAATTTACCGGTTGTTTGCAAGGTTTTCAAAGATAATAGTAGGCGTTTAATATGCAAGAGAACCAGCCTTCTGAAACCTCGGCTGATTATTCTCAGTTCGGTTCGCTCTCAGTCTCTGCACCTTTTTTGTCGGACGCGCTAGACTTTATCCGAATTTTTGATTTCCGAGGTTTACTCAGTTTCTGGGGTATCGATATACCTAGAACCATGAGCAGGCCGCATGCTCTGATGAACTCCCACTAGGCTTGTTAAAATATGGTCACATTGTGCTGTACTGAATAAGTTGTATGAAGTAATTTAAGAGAAGGAACATATCCAGCCTAACCGGGACCGATCTTTATTCAATGAGATCACTCGAGGCGACCAATTAAAATTCGGCTGCTGGCTTCAATGATACTGCGCAGCCTGACCTATTCTCATGAGACACGAGAAAAGATAAAAAGACAATTGTTCAGCTTCAACACCCTTTCGGTGCCTGGCTTCCATGCCACCTGAAAAAAAACACAAGTGCTGGGATACTGCCAAGTTGCCAAAGTCGAGAGAGGTAGAGGTGCAGGATTTTGTCCAGATAGGAGCACATTGTGTTACATTGTGTTACGTGAAATGCCTGAACATCGGCGACCAACAGTCGTTTTCCTTGATTTTAGAGGGGCATTGAACTCCGTACTCAGCATGCAGACGTACATACATGCCTACATCATTGGACAACATGAACTGTGACCAAGTCTTGTAAATAAAACCTAACTCTTGGGCAGTCCAAGTTTCTCCTGAAAAAGTAGAGTTCGCCGAATTTTTGTTCGATTTTGATACCGACGTTAGCATAGAGTACACTTTATAAGGGTCTGTGAACCTGGGTATCAGAATCAAATCTGTAAACAGACCAGGTGACGTTTATTATGATGGGACATTGTTGGTGCATTTTAGCATCAGGTGTCCGTACAACCTACTTTATTGGTGTGGACATGTTTTACGCATGCCGAACCATCGTTTGCCGAAGAGAGTACTGTTTTCCATGCCCAATTCGGAGTGGCGTAAACAGAGAGGTGGCCAACCCATGACCTGGCAGAGGAGTATGAAGGAGATCACGAAACGCTTGGGTGCTGTCGGTGCTACTCGCCTTCCAGAATGGAGACCGCGTGATCCTCACTGTGCCTGGTTGGAGACACTACAAGATATGGCTGCCAACCGATGTCAGTGGCGTTCTTGTTGTCAGTTTCCGTCCAGATTGCCTGAGTGAATGTCTGGAGGTGTAGGCACCTCGGAATGATTGTGTTAAGCTAGCACTAAGTCCCTCCCCCATCCACCTTTATTCTTTTCTTTACAATAAGGCTTTCAAATAAGTCATGGTTGTACGGCAGCGAAACATTGGTCTTGAACACTGATGTCATGCTGTCGTTGATGATGATGATGATGATGACAACCTACTTTAAGTAGAATTGGTTTGTTGTTAAAGCATGATATTCGCCCCTTGAAAGGGAAATCCATAATCTCCGGCATCTCTTTGGCATGTCTGTTTAGTTCGAAAGCTTGAGTCTGTCGGTCAGCGGTGACTGTACTACTGCGGATGTAGTTGGGGCGAGATGGACCGGAAGGTCCGTGGTTCGAACCCTAACTCTGCCTCGCGACTTCCCCTGTCTAGGCTTGGGCAACCTGGCAGTACCCCAGACCTCGTGCCTTCTTCGTGTAGCATGGCAGCTAGGCACCGAATGGGTGCTACAGCTGAAAGATTTCAATTTCAATTTTTAAATTAAAAAAAGTAGTCCACGCAGACATCTTCAGGGCGCGAGCAATATTCGGCAACTTATGTATTGCCTTTGGCGTCTAGAACGAAGTCCAGTATGATTAAAGAGCCGTGTATAAAGCTGCAGACAGAACTTATTGGATTGAGGTGGTCGTAGAGTGTGCTGCATATGCCCGAACACTGTCTTCTCCAAACCCTTTTCGGTTGGGGGTTCATGAACGACGGGTGGCGTGGCGGCGCAAAGTGCAAGCGGCTACAGTCAACTTAGACGCTATATGTTCCTCGCGGTTTTTTGGAGGGAGTTCACGTGGTTGGAAGCCCTGCAGAGCCTGGTACGTGATCCATCTCGGTGACGCGCTTGCTCTAATTTCCCAGTTTATCTGTGTGTGCTGAACTTGCCTTGGGTGAGGTTCGCAAGATCGACCGGTGTCTTTTCCGAACACGGTGCTCAGGTGTGTCAATTTTATTAGTGTTGTTAGGCTTAGACGCACTAGCTATTTTCTCTAGGGCAATATGGCTCTTCGCATAAAGTCCCTACTTTTCTCTCTCACTGTTTACTGGGACCTTCCTCCATGGTTGTATGGCAGTTGAGCACCAGTTTCCACTACCAGTGTATTGCTATTCATGGTGATGATGATGGTGTTGATGTACACATTACGTGCCATGACCCTGTTTTCTTTGAGACCCACTGGGAAAGGCAGTACTTCCAAAGATCTCTGTACATTTCTCTCCGACAAATGCGGGCCCAACAATGAACTTCATTTTTTTAGATGTTCTTTTTCGCTCGAGATAGCCCAGTGGCTAAGTCGCATACTTACTGACTGGAAGGTCCGTGGTTCGAACCCAACCCTTGCATCTCGACTACTCTCTTGTTGAGTTGGAGAACCTATATGTATCTCAGCCATCGTACTTCTTTCTGGTGGCATCGAAGATAGTCAATGAAAGGGTGTTTCAGCTAAATGACTGCTTGTTGTGGCTTTTTCGCGGTACCTTTGGCTGCATCCTGACACAATTAGCTTCCGGTTGTTTGTCGTTCACTTAGGCCAATAAAGCTCTTCTTGTAACTTTCGACCAATCGCTGTCGTACCTCAGGTGACTTCCTCAGACGAAACCTCACTAGATCTTCCTGGACTATAACGTCGTTGCGTGGCTGTGTTGTGTGGTGTTGACCACCTTCTCAGATATAAGGGTTCCACCAGTCCATCCCCACAGGTTCTTCCACAATGGTTTCTACCTGAGCTACCAAACGAGCACCACATTCTCCCGCCATCGCCGTTTCTTGAGTTTCTAGTTAATGTGTCCTGTCCCGTTGATTGCCTTCGCAAATAGTCACGGGAGTTTTAGATGCAGTACTTTTACTCCCACGCTCCGAGCTAGAATTTTCGACCACAATCCCGGGCTTTGCAGCATGATCATCAGAGATGTAATGTCAACTGAATAATTCCACGAAAACATGGACCTTACTGTGGCGTAAGTGTTGCGAGAGTCGAGTAGTTCCAGGGCGGGATTAGAAAGGAGACAAAATAGAAAGACGTAATGTACGCATTAGTCGTCTAATAACTGTAGTACATGAGCTGAAAATAGAGTGAGAATCACGAGTTTATGGGTTATGCAAAGGTATGGTTTATATAGTCATGACAGTAACCCACTGAGTTATACTGGAAATGGTCCGTGTGGCACTCGCTGTCTCATACTAAGTTAGCCAATGGTTAGATTCCTGACCGGCAAAGTCCCCTGGCCCTCTAGGTCGTTAGTTATAACACATGCGGCGACTTGTTTTCTATGAAATGATGCACTAGCACTTCCTGCCCGTGACTCTGGTTAAAGCGCGAATTTACTGACCGGAAGGTCTGTGGTTTGAACCCGACTCCCGCTTCTCGACTTCCCTATCTAGGCTTGGGCAACCTGGCAGTATCCCAACTCTCGTGCTTCCTTCAGGTGGCGTGGCAGCTAGGCAGCTGAATGGGTTTCCAGCTGAACGATTATCTTACTTATGCTCATGAGAAACAGGAATTCAGGATCAGGCCTTATGGCTTAGCTAACTGCTACGTTATTCTACACGCCCCCGCCCACCCACCTTGGGCGATTCGAAGACGCCGCGGTAGGCTGTACAAGGGCCGGTATTGCTCTGACATACGTGGTGAAAGAGCCTTTTCTTTACTGGATACCTTTCGACAATTGCCTCGATGCGATTGGCCCGAAGACGCCGCGGTAGGCTGTACAAGGGCCTTTTCTTTACTGGATACCTCGATGCGATTGGCCTGGCAACGTCCATAAAGGAATCTCACAAGCGATAAGTTTATCACTGTCTGTAGCTGCAGCCAGTTGTAGTTCCGATACCGTCAAACACAACTTTCGCAATGCCCCGTGTATACCTTTGTGGTTGCTGGGGATTCGAATGCACCAGTAGGCATACTTAATGTATGTAAGATTCGATTGGTTGGTCGAATTGGACTGAACTCAATATTTTCAAACAGCAGAGAATGACTGTTTCAGTTGTGTGTTGACCGAAAACTTATTTGCAGTACTACTGAAGCCTTCCGGATAGATGGTGCTCTCCGACGGCGTGCCAGCCATGCACCCGAGTCGATCACATAATCATAGTCGTCCGGAGTCACCTCCCTCTTCGCTCTTTAGGGCCAGGTTAGAAGCGGACAACTCACACAGCAACCGAGACGCTCAGAGTTTCCGAAGTGAAACGAATTTATCAGAGCCATATTCATGACTCCGATTGATTTGCCGTTGGATGTCAATTGGCAGTGGAAGATGATCTTTGCGAAATTCCGGAACGGCACTGCCAGCTCCACTCTAGCACTCGACATCAGACAGAACAATGTTGGTGCTTAAATATCGAAGGAATGCTCCCACCGGTGTCAAACCTAATTAATTCCTACGAATTTTCGGACCTCAAGTAAAACTCTGCGTTCACGCCGATCGCAATACCTGGCTGACACGGAAAGCTGAGGAACTGGAAGAGGCGAAGAATCTCTGGAATCCTCGAAGATTATTCCCGGTGGTCACTGCTGTTGGTCTCCGATTATTGCCGGTGAACGGAACCATCAACGATCAGACTAGCATAACAATCTTCAATAAAGAAGGACGCATCGACCGCCGATCACTCAGGGTCACCTGTTGCGCCTCACTTGGATTCACGAACTGGTGCCATGAATGATGAACATCGAACTTTTTACGACAATATACTCTGCCAAGCACTACCGCGTTCCTAGTCTGGATAAACTCCCACCCGCGATGTTCAAGGATGGGGAAAGTCCCCGGACAGCGCTTGACTGGTATGTTTGCTGCCATTTTGGGAAAAGAGACTGTCCAGAGGACTCGAGAGAGTCGACAATAGTGCTTGGGTTAAAAAAGGACCGTACTGAACTTGGTAATTGCTGAGGAATAGACTTAACTCCTACGAAGACTCTGCGTCAATTGTGCTTCGTCGCCTTGTGGTGGCTCGTGAATCTGACTCGAGAGCAGCATTCGAAATTGCGGCATGATAGTTGATACGTTGACCAAATCTTCCCACTTGCCAGGTGTCAGAACAACGCCGTACGTACAAACGACCCACAATTTAATGTTCCTCGATTTCCAAGACGCATTCGGCTCGGCTGACCGGTTTGTTCTCCTCGACGCGCTTGCCCAGTAAGGACCAACCCGTAAGTTTGTGAACATAATAGTTCCCTTGTATTCTCAGACTGTAAATATATGGAGAGCTTTCTAAAAGTTTTCGTACACATAACGGTGTCCGTCAAGGGTGCTCACTTTCTCCATTCCTATTTAATTTCGTGAGTGGCGAGATAATGGAACGAACGGTGAAAGGTACAAAACCCTGGTGTTCAAAATAGCTACCGACGACTACGTTGTCGATTCCAAATTTGCAGATGCCATCTTTCTTGTTTTCGAATGGGGAAAGCGCAGGCGTTTTTGGATGGACTGACCAAAGTCATCCCGTCCTTTGGTATGCACTTTGCCCCCACAAAGTGTAAGGCCATGCTCATGAACATATAGTCACTGAATACGCCACTTTCAATCCAGGGAGAGGCATCAGAAATTATGGGACGTTTTACGTACCTTGGAAGTTGCACTAGTTCTGGTTGCTCTGTGACGGATGAGGCCAATGCACAAATCTGCTAATTTGAGACACCTTTGGCGTCGAAGTGATGTATCCGTGAATCTCAAGGAATGTGCGTACCAGATTACAGTACGAGCTGTTTTGCTGTGTGCCTGTGAGACTTGACCTGTTCGAGCAACGAAACTGAGACGAGGTGTTTGATTTGACAATCGTTGTTTCAGGACCATAGCTCGTGTGGGTTGGTGTCGGCGAGTCCGTAACGAGGCAATTAGAAAGCGAGTTTTCGGTTGTGCAACCGGAACTTCCATTGAAGAATATGTCCGGCACCGGAAGCTGCGTTGGTTACGCCATGTATTTTGGATACAGAACCATCGTTTGCCGAAGAGAGTGATGTTTTCCATTCCCAGTTCAGAGTGACAGAAACAGAGAGGTGACCACCCCCTGAGCTGGCAGAGGAGTATGAAAGAGATTATGAAGCGTCTGGGTACGTTTGGTGCTACTTACCTTCTACTAACCCTCTCTATTGCGCCTGGTTG
Source organism: Opisthorchis viverrini (assembly GCF_000715545.1). Taxonomy (NCBI): domain Eukaryota; kingdom Metazoa; phylum Platyhelminthes; class Trematoda; order Opisthorchiida; family Opisthorchiidae; genus Opisthorchis; species Opisthorchis viverrini. The sequence continues at coordinate 371,476 of NW_008751776.1, read as the reverse complement.
GAAACGCTGCAAGATATGGCTGCTAATCGGTGTGAGTTGTGTCGTTGTAGTCAGTTTCTGACCAGACTGTCTGAATGAATATATGGAGGTTTACGCACATTGAAATGACTGTAGTAAGTTAGCACTAAAGCCCTCCCATGTCCGCCTTCTTCCTTTTCTTCACAATAAGGCTTTCAAATAAATCATTGCCGTACGGCAGCGAAGCATTCTCGTTGAACACTGATGTCGTGTTGTTCATGATGACCATTAGATGTATGCATATTCCGGCCAAACCGAAATGGCACTGAACCATACGTCGTGGTGAGATGCGGTAATTTCACTCCAGGATATGAATATAGAGCTCACTCGTCCTCAAACAATAGTACACGAACATCGGACTTGCGCAGCAGTGTTTTACTGGAATGCCCTTCTAATCGCTTAGCTGACCATCTAGCCGATACTGAATTGTTATACCGTCCACACAATGGCGACAGATTGTTGTCTTGTAGAAGGTGAACAGGGCAAGAACACAGCTCTGCCTCATTTCCTTATCAATTTTGGATTCGGTCGAGAAAGATGTGCGGGCCCGCAATAGAGTCTTCATAGTGATGTGAATTCTTTGGGACGTTGATAAATTTCTCCCGACAATGAAGCTTCCGTAGTCCGTTTCGTGTTGTTTCTCTGTCGAGGGCATTTATTGAAGTTCACGAAGAGCCCGTAGGCCAGTTGATTCCGTTGACATTTGTGTTAGATTCGTCTTACGGCCAAAATTATGCCAACTGTACCTCGGCTGTCTTGCAACCCACACTGGTTCTCATGGATCTTTTCCTACACAGTGCTAGCGACCATTTGTTACGAGCCATAACCTTGGTTGCTGTTCGTAGGAAGCTGATTCTTCAATAGTTGTCCGTTTTCACTCGGCTTCCGTTCTCTGTATACAGAGGGAATATCTCCGTATTTTTAAGGTCTTGTGGAACTTTCTGCATCTCCCAGATTGTGAAACTGTTCGTTTTATGACCCCGGTCATCTTATATACAGCAGTTACACAACAGTAGCGTTCGATTCCGCTGATCGAGGTAGGTCATTGGTCAATTCGCGAAACTACCGACTAGAGCGTTCGTGGTCCGAACTTAACTCTGTCTGATCCTCAGCAGCCTGACAGTATTTTATCTGGTGCCTTCTTCCAGTCGCACAACAGTTAGGGAGGGGAAGAATTCTACGTTTTGTTTTGCTTCCCCATTTTGCAGTTGTTTGATCACCGTCAGGAGTTCTGAGGTTGTAGTTAGTTTGACCAAGTGAGTCTCCATTGTATGTTAGAGTGGGTGAAGTAGGCAGCTGGAATCCACATCTCTTCCTGGTTGGTAGTGCTGGACCTCACTGTTTCCAACCTTGTATCTGTCGTTCAGCTTTAACACCCTTTCGGTGCCTAGCTTTCATGCCACCTTAGGTAAGCACGAGGGCTGGGATACTGCCAGGTTGCCCAAGCTTAGACAGCAAAAGTCGAGAGGCAGAGGTCGGGTTCGAACTGCGGACCTTGGGGTCATAAATTGGCGCTGTAACCATTTCAGCCATCCCCTTAACATTCTAGAAGTCAGTGAATCTAGTGAAGTCCTTCGATGGTTGTTTCATCCTACATCGGCCCATGGTTATCTCTTTCCTATTCAACTTCGTCATTGATGTCATCATGAATAATTCGCTCCAGGTCTTTGACACATAACTAATGATAATGGTTTGGCCGTAATGTTCTTTTGTTGCCTAGTCGACGTACCACCTGAAAAAAAGCACTAGGGCTGAGACATCATGAGATTTCCCAAGCTTAGACCTAATCCCAGCCTCCAATGTCTGTGAGATCGAAGTGCTCCCAAGGCGTTCGCTCACAGATGTCGAATACGCAGGCAACATAGCGCTTCTTGGATCTGATGCAGTCGTAATGCAGGTGATAGTAAATATTCTAAATAATTCCGCCTCGCCGTGAGGCACTCGCGCAGAGTGCTTTTGCCGGACTGGGTGGTCTCGAACCCCAACCTCATGATTGTGAATGAGACAATTAAAGTAGTAGACATATTTGTCTACCTGAGCTGTTGTGTAAGTCTCGGTGTCCTAGGCAAGGATGATGTACCTGTCTGAACTGAAAGGACCAAAACATTTTTGTCAACCTGTATCGGGTGTGCCTCAGGTGTGACACACATCAGCTCATCTACCAAGGATCGCGTTTACAATGCTGTGGCGGGTTAGAAACTTGGTCACTGCGTACATGAGCCCCGTTTTTCTCAAACACATTGTCGTTCAGTTGGGCGAGTCTTGATAGGCCTTTGTTTAAGGAAATTCACATGTTTGGTGATAGAATCATGCGCCCTGCGCATGGACGCCGGATATACGGGGAAAGCTTTCAACCAACTCCATGCACTTAAAAATCCGGATATTTTGCTTCGTCCTTAGAAAACAGATGCATCACGTTTATGATTGTGATAAAACCCATAAGTGCTTTGTGAGCTTTAGACCGAGACCATATTTTAGCACTCTTTACGACTAACCACTTCGTCATTCCAGTATCGCTGAGCTAAACTAAATGTTTAGTATAACCTGCTGCCGGATTGTCGTGCCTTGTATAGATGAACTGCTCCGTTGCATTCACTTGGTCACTCATTAGTTGCGTCGACTTTTTCGTTTTTCGCATTATCATGATCTTTTTCTTCTTCAACTCTAATCCCGCTAGTTCTGCCATCCGATGGTGTTCCTTCGTAGGATATTTATGTGGTTCGTTGTTTACGGACCTACCATATCAATCAGTCACGTCACGCTGTGTAGACAAACGGCTATCCCATATCAAACTCCTTAGTGTGTAGGCTTGTCTTTCCTGTAGTTGAATGACCTTGTCTGCCTCCTGCACTACTTTTTTAAGCACTTTCAAAGTTGACCTGTTCCGACCACTAGCCAATTTTTTCATGTGTTGATACCTCTTAAACGTGTAATGATGATTGGTTTGGCACTTTGATTGCGAAATTTTTGTCCCCAATCATCAACTCGTAGTTGATTGACATTGCGTCTAGTTTAGTGGTGCGTAGGTAAAACAGTGTCTACTCACCGATGGTCAGGTTGTCTGACTTTTTCTTTTATCCTAGAATGTATTGGAAAAGTTTAACACAGTCACTATTGGAGCTCGAGATAGCGCATTCTTATTGACTGGAAGGTCCTTGGTTCGAGCCCAACCCCCTTGCATCTTGACTGCTCCTTTCTAGGCGTGAGCAATCTGGCTCTCGTGGTCCCTTCGATTGGGATTTCAGCCAGGCCCTGGAAGGATTTTACAGCTGGAAGGTTATTTTCTATTACGTGACTGTTGTTTTGTTCTTTATCTTTAAGTTGGTGGTAATCAAATAGTGTGGTTAAATTGATGTGCTTACGCCATCCGCCGTCGGGCTTGGCCTGGAATCTTTGGTGCCAGTTGAGCTAACACATCAACTCGCCGAAGTGAACCTTAGTAAGATGCGAACTCAGATGACTGAGTTAGTACAGAGGATTTTCCGAAACGGGGTGATGACCGTTCGTGAGTTACACGTGGCTTTTTCAACTAGGTCTCTGCAATCGCCACTCCGAAGTTATTATTTTCCAACTTCAGAACTCCACTTAGGTTGTGATGTTGAAAGACGGGTAATAAGCATCCAATGAAATAGAAACGTATCTAAACCAGCTCCTTATCGTGAAACCGTGCTGGCTTTGAATGGGACTGTTCCTTCAACTCCGTTGCAGGTGTGTTGCAGTTTTAATTATTTTCTGGAGGCGAGATGGTTCAAGCTGTTAGAGCGCGAATTCACCGACCGGAAGGTTTGTGTTTCGAACCAGACCTCTGCCTATCGACTTCCCCTGTCTAGGCTTGGGCAACCTGGCAGTATCCCAGCCCTCGTGCTTCCTTCGGATGGCATGGCAGCTAGGAAATAGAAAGGTGTTGCAGCTAGACTATTTAAAAAAATTGTTTTCACGCACCGTAGGAATGACTTTGGAATGTAAGCTCATTGAGACCATCGTAATCACGCACTGATTGCTCATGGACGATACCGTTCTGGCCTTTTTGTGAGAAATTAAATGACTCAGTGTACTAGATGCAAAACACAAAAGGTGGACTAGTTACCTGATTCATGGGAACCCTCCCCCGGTCTACCCTTTTCTTCGTCCCTCTACAGGTATCTTCACAGGTTGGGGTGACTGTATTGTTGCGGATTGTGGTGAGATTGAAGACAGTTGATTAACAGATGCGAGAGACCTTTAGCTGGCAGTGCTTCGATTTCCGTGTGCTATTATGGGAAGACTGATTTTGTAAAGAGTTCCACCTTCTGTTTTGGACGTCTCCTCTTATTCAAAGAAAAGGCTGATTTTCAACCGCCTTAGACTTGTTTTCTCTTCATGCATACTCTTCATGGATGTGTTCATTTATACAACTAGCTCCGTCGACGATGACGCGGTTGACTAGTTGAGCGCTCCACAGTATCCACCATTGGATTCAGTAGCAACAAAGTCCAGTCCTGACAAATTGCTGGCAGGTCACTTCAGGACTTACTACCTACCCGAATCCCTCTGAAGATCCGGAGTGAGCAGCTTCCGTTTATTGATATGTTCACTTATCTTGATAGCTGTGCAAGCCGTGACTGAATTGTGGTAAATGAAGTCGATACACGCATTATCACCACCATTACTTGCCTGCGTGCGTCATCCTTGGCGATAGAAGCGAATTTCAACGAGACAAAAGGGCCGTGTGTAACAAGCTATTTTGATGGTAGTTTTACTTCATGACTGTGACATCTAGCGTCTGATCTGAAAACCTGAAACGTCTTTACATGTGTGTCTTCGTAGCACAGCAAACTTTTACCGGCTATAGCGTGTGCTTAGTGAAACGATTCGTAGGTATGATGTAATTTACAATGTAATTCCACGGAGCACCAGATGAAGCGTGTCAGTTTAAGTCGGTTGGGACATGTAACGTATGTTCGACTACCGTCTACCACTCTTAACTCTTGTTAGCAGAGGATTGGACGTGACGTAGCAACGCAAAATGATTTCGGTCACTACCGAGTTGGCATTTCTCAGGTAGATAGCTTAAACAAAATCGCCTATCGTTGCGTGTTGGGCTCGAGACATTTCATGGCTACGGCGCCAGCCTACGGACCGGAAGGCTGGTGATCCCCTTCCTCTATGGTTGTATGCATTTGAGTACCAGTTCCCGAGGATTGTGCTCTACTTTCCGTGATGACGACGAGATTTATGACAGAGTCCAGTAGAAAATACCACATTATGAAGATCGCGATAGCTCCCCAACACAGGCCACTTTCCCACTGTGGGAACTTTTATTTGATTGAAATGTTCTAACATCTGACAGCTTCCAAGTGTCATTGTCTTCGTGCAATTACCTCTATATTTTTATTTCCTGAAAAATTCGGAAAGTATGGTATCGAATAGATGAATTTCTGTCATGGCTTACAGAAGGTAATCATGTCGGTCTCCGTCCACAAGTAGGAAAACCCGTTGCTGCTCACGTTCGGCCCATTGTTGATCATGTTTAGGCTTATCCAACCTGAGAGTGTTACGTTTTTTGTGCATTTCATAGCTCGCGTGATATCTGAAAATTGCCATGACTGAGCGATTTTTTAACATGATTCGTCACCTGATAATACAATGCTGAAACTCCAGTCACGGACCAGCCATCACATGCATCTTGAAATGCAATTTTCATTGTGGTGCTTAATATATTGAGATGGATCGAGCCTCGTCGCGTAGGTTTGATCAAGGATCGAGGAGCACTGTACATCTGTTTTACTCCTGGTAGAATTCTTTGGATTTCCAGAGGAATTCGATCCGGAAACCTGACGAAGACTACGCGAAAGGCTGGTTTGAAGTGTGAGCAACTCGCACTTAGACTGGATAAGCGCCACTCGTGCTGCAATCCCGGATTCCGCATCACATGATCACTTATTGACTGGTTCTTTGAGTGACGGCTTATCAGATGAAACTTTCGTTCATTTGAATAAATTTTCCTTCTAAGCTAGTTGTGGTTCGTTGGTTACGTGAAAAAGTTTGGAAAATTCAATCTAGTTTTCGTCCCATGAGTGAGCTCAACTTGAAAATCCGGAAAGAGCACTGTACGACAGTTTCACTTTATTGAGAATCGTTAGCAGTACGAATCTCACACAGCCGATCAATTGCTCATGGTCTTTAACTGCAGCCCAGTAAGTCACTGATTTGAAACACCCTGGAGATTGGCGAAGTGCGCGCTGCTGCTGATTTTCAAAAGGGCCTAAGCCTTACAAAAGGCTTGAGTGGTACAATGTTTCTCGGCTTCTCCGTGTAGGTTGCCTCACCTACACAACGAAATCTCTGTTGAAACTTCCTAGTCTGTTCATACTGTCGTCTTATTATGCTAAGATGAATTTGTGTTCTGTGTGACCAGTTTCTCACCGAGTCTGGATGACACAGCATCCTTCGATTTCAGACGGCTCGCCAGAGTAGCATCGCACTTCCATACGTTTTTACTTGACCAATCGCTTCGCCCATAGTCTTGGGTTGTTCTGCGTGGCATTGTTGATGGCCAGTCAATCGCACTTCACGTGTATGTGCTTGTTTGTGAACAGCTGTTTCTGCATTCCCACAGATGCCGATTTCCTACCGTAATTGTAATTGGTTTTGATTTACTTCATCTAGTCTGTGCGAAAAAACCGGCGATTTTGTTACAAGCCCGCTCAGCCACTTCAGTCAATGGGCCATTAATCATCCGAGTGATTCAGCACAGCTGTGGGTTCTTCAACCTTGCTGCCATTTTCGGTAGCAAGGTTTGATTTGATGGGGTAGTAGGGCACAGTAACAATGGAATCTTCGCACTGCACCGGTTTCGATGACGCTATGAGAAAGTGCACTGTTAGGTGCAGCGATCCCTCCCGGAGATACCAAACAGGAAAAAGAGGTACTTGGTCCCACCCGGGAGAATCGCACGCTAGGTTATGTGTGACGGAATTTTCAGTTGCTTCTTCCCTCTCGGAGGACGCTGTCTTTAAGGGATTTTGGATTATACCACTCAAGGCTGATACTATACTTTGAAGATGCGTAAATCGGCAGAAATCGTTGGCGTGGTATTTTTTGAGTTTTTGTTTTTGTTTGTCTTGGTGAAATTTTGAAGGTGACCCGGTCAGAATCTTGGTTTCTCGATAGAAATCCAAACGTGAATTGTCACCAAGATGAGACGAGATTAGTGTGCAACGCTTTGAGTTTCCTACCAGAGGTTAACCGCCTTTCTAAACGAAGAACCTTAACTTCACATTCGGGTCGTTCTTATCGTTGAGATTTCTACTGTCGCAGTGGAAATTCTAGTAGTAAATCCACCATCAAGAGTGATTTTCTACCAAGAAACCAATGATGGATTCAAATAGCAGAATAAAATAGGATGAGTGTCCAAGGTCGGATAGTGGCAAGTGTAGGGGAGCCACCAACACCTCCCTAAAGTGGTAGCTTTTACTGGACCCTGTCAAGAATCACCATCGTTGTGACAGAGCACAGCGCAGTCGACGAAAGCTCGTACTCGGCTGCATATATCATTGGAGGAAAACCCAATTAGCCTGTGAATCGGGCGTAGAGCTAGCTTATCCGATTACAGGAGGCAGTCGGCGTAAGGAAGAAGATTCTGATAATTCGACCGCCGGTTCAAGTGACTGCATTGACGAAAAGAAGGTTCAGGCTGCAGTGAATACAATTACGCTTCCTTTCCCGAAATACCTTCGAGATACCAAAGTGAAATAGCTTGTGCAGGTTTAGTGGACTATACAAAGTTCTTGAACGGCTTTTTCCACCGCGTCCAGATGTGCAGTATACAGCATATCTCGGATTCAGATAGCATAGACCTGTCACATTCAATCTGAAACTGCCATGTAGTGAGTTAGATTACAAATTCGTATAGTTTTGTTTTTGCTTTCTCTTGAGGGCGACGAAATGCGTCAGTTTTGTTATTGTCTCCCTGTGCCTTACTAAAACGTTACTGCAACTCTGCCCTGTCTCCACATTCAAAGACTTTCATCATCCACAAACTGGTCTCTCCGTTTTTCCCACCGCAGTCAGTTGGAAGTTTACACATTTATCAAGCGTCTGATTTCTGCTCTAGATGGAACATTCGTTCTCACGAAAGCGCACTTGATACACCTATTATCGTCTCACACCAACTCGCAGTAGAGCATGATGCTGACTGTGGAGCACCAATCTTCTGTGACGGTCGTGTTTCTTGGGTCAACAGTCAGTCTGAATTCACTGTCTGTTGCAAGCCAGCTCCGTCAGATCGCTACCTGCACTTCAGTTCCACCCTTCCTCTGAGCACCAAACGAGCAATGGTCCACCGAGCGATAGTGGTCTGTAGTGATGTCTTCCGTGATGAACTAGCTCTGAAAAGCAATGAGTATCCTTCTGGCTTCACCGGTTGTACACTGCAGTGGCCGAGCGCGAGTGTAGCGGCCAGCACGAGAATTTGCTACGTGGATTCTTTATCGCAATTGCACATAGGAGAGTGTGTTCTCCAGCGTTAACATTTGCATATCTTTTCGGGTGACAACACACTCATTCTCCCCAACGGTCCAAATGGATTGTGCCTGCAAGAACGACTACATATATACTGGGCAAAACAGTAGGCAACCAGAACTTTAAACTAGTAAACAGAAATAGCACTCTTGCGTGGCTGTAGGTGCAGATTAATCTCACAGATGTCTAGGTGGATGTTGTGGTAAACAAACATTTTGTTGCTTGTCCAGTCTTCACTCAGCAAATTCTTCGCCCTGTTCATCAGTCACTCATCAGACCTACTTTTGCCTCGTGTAACTTGTTTCTAGTAGGAATCAAAACTCATTTATCGGAGTTTTGTGATCCTCTACATAACTTGTAACAATCTCGCGTCTCACCTACTTTTATAAAAATAGGTGATAGATGTTTGAGGTGATTTTTTAACGTATGTCGAACTATTTCATCATTCACGTGTGATGCCATTATCACTTTGCATACCCATGCTTCATCTCTGGGTGCATAAAGTTTCACTTGACTTGACTAAATGGACCGGCATGCTTCGCCGTAGAAAACTAGGTCAAGCTTGTGACGTAAAAATCCAACAGCTAGTTCTTTCGGTGTCCAGCTGCCATACCGCCCGGAGGAATACGAGGGCTGAGACACTTTCAGGCTGCCTAAGTAGTCGTGATATCGGGATCGGGTTTGAACCACGGACCTTCCAGACTGCAAGTTCGTGCTTTAACCACCACAGGGTCATCGCACTGGCTGGCGTTTTCTCTGTGCTTTGGTAATGTTTGAATCCGTTTCATTCGTTCCTCGGAGGTCCAGTAGACTCACTGCGTAATTTACGGAGACTTTTTTGCGGTAAATCCCAGCTTCTTACTACAGTTATGTGAGGTGTTGCGCGTGCCGAGCGCATATTATTTGGCCAAACTATCGACCAGTTCAAGTCGGATTTAATTGGGAAGAACTTGCCGATAAGTTGAGGCGACGTTTCAGCAGTGACTACTGTACCAGTACTTTATTCTACTGTGCTTTCTCCCGTAGGGAACGTCGTATTAAATCAGCCATCTCAGGAGTCAGAAAGTTCAGCTCTTTGAGGCTCGCTTCTGCAAAGAGAAGTGGAATAACTTTTGACCGAAATTCGCTCATCGAAATGATTGTCTGTTCTTGGGGGGCTTTCATCTTATCCGCTTCTCCCCGCACCGCAACCCACAACTGTTTGCGGTTTTGTGTGTTTCGGAGAGGAGCTGCAGTTTTGATATAATAATTCGAACGTTTTATCCTCCTTCAGCACACACCGTTCGTGTCGTCTGTCCATTTTTGAGGGACAGAATGGACACAATAGGTTTAGAAAACATTTTAAGCGTTGGTAGGACACTCCAGTTAACAAAAGCTCAGCTCCATTTCCTACCATCATAATTCTCGACTTGTAACTGCGATCGTCTCACGCATCTAATGCCATGTGAGTTGATAATCCATCTTCCGCCGACTGTTGCTATGGTGCTATCTTCGTGTCTGGTTTGAAATTTTCACAAGCTACAGTTCCAGAACCAGGCCAAGGTGATGACCAGGTCCTGTGATTGCGCAGCGAGGATAACAGATGCTCGTCATCGTTCCTGCTAACGTACCGTCGCGCACGCGTCACAGTGGTTTGCTGTATGTGTATGTGTATATAAACGTCTCGTTGCGTGCGAAGTGTACGTTCCGTTGTAATTTGTGGTTCATTCTAGGACTTGGTGTGGACATGTCCTCAGTCTCGTCTATGACTTTAGAGTATACCCGTTTTAGATAACTACATTTTCTTGTTTGTGTACATGCCCGCTTGAGACCCATCGTTATCGGATTCATGGATGCGCTGGACACACTGTCCGGTAGATAGGCAATTCACCTTATCGTGAAACGTGCATACCCAGCATAGGTACTATCCATGTAATATTGCTTTCTCTTTTGCAGGTAGCACTGAGTTTAGGCGTCCATTCTTTTGTACTTCATGGTCAGATTAACATCCGATTATTGTGGAAATTCCCCCGTCGGACGACGCAATTTTATGTGACCGTTTTGCTTTTTAAGCATAACTTTCGTGCTACCCAAATCAGTGAAACGGAACAGATAAACGAACAGAGCAGAAGGATATCTGCATACAGCAGTCCACAGATTGAAAAGTAACTCTAAGCTGTGGTCTTCGCTCTCGAAAGATTCCGTACGTATACGCCATCGTGCTTACTGGCCATAAATCATTGGTAAACATATTCAGGAAGTCATTTAGTGATATAAATCCGGAAGTTCGATGGTGAGTTATCCTACCGACCGGGAAGGCAAATGTTTATTGCTGACAGACCGTTCAGGGCTTACATTCCGGGTTGTAGGAAATCAGCTCCAGAGTTCGAACCCGTTCCATGTTGATTTCACTCCAACAACCAATAGGCTAATTGGGTTGTTGCTCTGATCGCCGAACGGTCGTATGTTAATACCAACGGAATTGAGACGACACTTGATGAATAGATTACATGTAGTACACTTCGGTGTCAACATCATTCTCTGCAGGGCTCGGGAGGTCGCTAAATTAGGGAAGACGTAATGCGATCACATGACCGAAAACAATGAAAGGGGCCAATGATTTTACGCGAGATGCCAACTTGGCCCTGGCACACATGCCAGACTTGTTTTTACTTACCCAAAACCAGAACCGAGTTATAGCAAACTACCACAATGAGTGCTTGGAGGCTGAGTCACTGACATCCTCCAATACAACCACAGTCTTCAATCGGACGCGTTCGCAGTTTGCTAGATACGGTATCCCCGAATTACTGTACTCACAACGGGCTCAGTTTTACAAGTGAGGAGTTTCAAAGGACCAGTAGAGAGTGGGGATTTGAGCATCACATCAGCAGCCCGTACCGTAGCCAATCGAACGCCAAAACAGGATCGGTGGTTGAAATAGCATAAAGTATCATAACTCTGGCTTACAAATCAGGACAGTACTTGTACCTCATGCTATTAGGGCAATATGACATACTAAGGGCACATATCGGACATATGCCGCCCAAAAAATGTTCGGTAGCAGAGCACTACTCAGTGTGAAAGAAACCGTTCTTCTTAAATCGCTGAATAGCACGCACGTTATCGACCGACTACAGCTAAGGAGGTCAACGCAATAGAAGTTTTACGATCAAAGCGCGCACCGACCTCTTGACTTGGAGGAAGGTGTGAGAGAGAGAGAGAGAGAAAGTTGAGGGCAAAGCGCTCCCGGAAACAGTTTTTTTCAATCGAGGGAGGATGTGGAAGCTTAGGACGCCATGTAAGGCCTACAACAAGTTAAAAGGCAACATGATCAACCATTGACTTTTCAAATCCGGTTTAAAACCTGCCTACCAATCATCCCAGTAATTCAGCGTACAATGAAAGATCAACGGAGGCCAAGTTCAAACATTCAGCAAGCTTCGTTTGTGCTAGTCAGCAATGCAGGGTCATTGCAAACAAAACAATAGCCGCGTGGCACAACCTGCTAACGAATCAACCAATCAACAAAGTCAGGCCAATTTGTGCAGTCAGTATAGGATTCGGAACTGCGTCCAGGATGATTGTTCACCAATAGAAAACGAAGTGGTTTTGCTTAATAAAGCAAAGCTTTTAAGAAGTCAAATGAAACATCCCCGCTCCCAATTGAAACTAACTGACGTCGGTCTCGCGAGATTTGGCTTGGGCCTGAAAGATCACCTCCCAAGAGAAGTGCTCCAAATGTCTATCTGGTACAGAATTCCTTTTTCTTCCAAGGTATAGATGTCTTGCACGATTTTTTCATGTATTTTGATAACAATTAGTTATATTAACAATCACATGAAGACAAAATCATTCGTCCAAATGATTGGGGGTCCTTCGGTATGACTGTCGTCTGAATGACTCACCAGCATTACACTTGTCCCCCTCTCCGGGGGCTATCCCTCATATGGTAGTTGGCCCTTCGCAGGTTCTTATGTCCGATCCCTTTGTAGAGGAGACCACTCCTGGCGACTCTTTCAGAAAAAATTGTACCCTTATTCCATTGATCTAGACAGAACACTTGAAATCGTCACTCAGACGTAATATCCTTTACAGTTTGATCTTTCTGGAGAGGCACATTCGTACATTTTTCCCCTCACGCTATACAATAGATTAACTAGGAGTTCGTTCCTTCCAGAACAGAGGTTACTAGTGAACTACACTTTGAGAGATCAACCGAAAAATGGCCCTTAAGGATGATTTATCCTGGCGTTTTTCTTTGGAACAAGCCGGTGGCTGAGTTGTTATGTGAATAAGATCAATTTCTGGGCCAACCCGCAAGTAGCGCATTCAATCCAATTACTGAGTCATCCAGCCCATAAGGAGTACTCTTAGCTAGAAAAATTTGAGATCTTTAAAATGACCTTGCGTGCCTTTTGCTTGAAGCATGATAATTTGGCTTATACTGCTTCAAACGCCCTCATAATCATGTCATGTTGCTAGTACGAACCACTTTGTGTTCTGACTGTGTGTGTCGGTCTACCGTGATCCAATGTGGCGTCATTGCATATTAATGTCGAGTCACATGGTAAACTCTTCCTTTGGTGGATGCTCAGGTGGATGCGTTTTATTGCTCCAACCATTTGTAGAGGTGAAACTATTCACAGCATGCTCATGCGCAGATTTTGACCCATTCGAGGGTTTCTACTGTCATTCCAGTTGATAGTTGCAAAGCGTTGGGCTCCCTAACGTAGTTTTTCTGACTTTTGCAATGGTAACGATTTTGGTTGACGGTAAAGATGGTCTTCTTAAGGAGCTGTTTTCCATTTTGCACGGCGTATAAATGGTTCCAGGTTAGTGTATTGGTTTCGGTGTCTCACGGCATTATTGCATTATTGATATCTCCAAATCTTGATATACAACACGGTCTGCTCATACATTCGATAAAGGGTATTTCCCCCAACTGGAACTCCACCACCTTGACCCCTTCCCGTGAATGGTGCTTTTTCGGGGAGATGACGACTTCTTAAGATGTTAGCGTCTTCATATTTCTTGCTGATGCGACCACCCTGCGATTCACATTAGGGCAGTTCACCAGTCTGTTAAGTTATCGAGGCTGTTTTAGTTTCTTCAGATGAAACTCACAAATACCAACGAACTGGACAGTCATGTCAACGCTATAGTGCCTCAGATCAACAGCGTTGACCCTGACTAAGTTTGAATTCATGTCCACGCTACGCAGGTGGATACTGTAAATTGTTCTTTCCCAGACACGTATCATCCCGAATAGTTATACAGGTCTGCTACCAACAAACAATGCAACGCTTTCGAAAATGATATTTCAAGTATATGTTTCCAGCAAGTGTGGGCTGATATGTACAATCGTAACGGTAGAACTTTACCGTTATTTTTAACCATAGACTTCATTTAAATACTGACATCTTCGGGGTTGGGAGGGGGGTGTTCCGAGTGGTTAGAGCGCGAATTTACTGACCGGAAGGTTCGTGGTTCGAACCCAAACTCTGCCCCGTCTAGTCTTTGGCGACCTGGCAGTATTCCAGCCCTCGTGCTTCCTCCGGGTGGCATGGTTGCTAGGCACCGGAAGGGTGTTACAGCTGAGAGGTTTTTTCGGGGTTGTATAACTGGGGTTAAGACACTCCATGGCTATTCATCCTAAAATGTTTATAACCAATATACAAAACTTCGTGCTTATTCGCAGGTGCAAAAGCACACCGAGAAGACGCCACGGCTGACTGCTGTCGGTTCCTACCACTGAACACTTTATGCATAGAGTTTGTACAACCATAATCCGCTAACTTTTAAGACGATGCTGGTTTACAAGCATTGAAAACTCGAATTTGTCAACCGGACTTTGACAAGTGGGTGATCTTTTTTCACTGAGTTCCAGTGTGATCCTTGCCCAATACCGAATAGAATAAAAATAAGCGGAACTCAATGATTCCAAGTAACCGGAAGCTCTGTTTCTACGACTATCAGGGCGCAAGCACAGTGAGTGAGACTGTGGTCGATCGACTGCAGTCTCTTCTACCTTAAGAGTTATGCCCTTTTCCCAGGCCAACTGTCGCACAACGTGTGCGGTACAGTGTGCTACACGTTGACTACCGTCGTGGTTTTATCGAGCAAACTATGTGGCATCCTACGAGCAGTCTTTGGCGTAATACTGAATGTAGAAAAGTCGAGCTTGCCAGGGCAATCGTTAGAAAAATTACGAATACTGATCTTCGGGTCATTAGGTCACAGAGTTCACTTAAACCCTGTTTTGCATGAATACTGGACTGCATGTAGATGGCCAGAATTGTATCATAGCCAGGTGGATGTCGGTTTTCAAAACAGATGGATGTAGCATTGTAACTACGATAACCGCAACAGATTGATGCACAAACGAAGTCTAATTCGTGTGTACGTTTCATCGTCAAGACCATTGCTGATAGTCCTTCAGAAATCGGGTGGTTTCAGACGATGTGGTCGTCAGATTACCTGCATCCTATCAAGTACGTTAAATTAGCGTTTCATCTCATAATTTCGCAAAATTTGCTAGGTTTTGGGTATGTCTACCGCAGACGGTTACAGTTATTTGTGGTGAATCACCAAGTAGCTTGATGTCTTTCTCAAACGATCTATGACACTTGGTACGCCTCACGTGGAATCTTCAGTTAATTTTTCGGGGCAAAATCGACTTCAGTCGATCCTGTTGGGTAATAAATTTCGCCCGGTTAAATAGCGTTTTTCTGTTACCATCTGATGTATCTTATCGATTTCTAATAATATGGCTATGTAGAGTTAGTTTTATGACGTCGGGAACAATTTTGGCCTGGTGAATGGCAAGCATACATTTGGAAACGAATATTGATCCTTTCGAATGTCAGTTAATCGTTAAATTCGAAAGATGCGATTCACGCAACAGCCAAGCTAAGATCAAAAATAGCTGTGGTCATATACTCTTGTGGCAGTTTTCTTTCGGATTTAATTTCGTTGTGTTTTAGGCAACTCGATCTTGCTCTGTCTCCCTTATTTTGCTTTCGTCTACTCTTCAATGTGGTTGGAAGAAAGTTCTGGAAGTCATCCTTAAAAAAACGGGGTGATCACGTAAATTTGCCGATGTGATCCTTGCCAGAGGAGGGAAGCTAGCTGATCCGTTTTTTGGCAGATACTTGCGACCAACTTGCCTACTTTCTCAATCGTGTAACATAAATTTTATGTTTGAGTGGGCGTTAATTGCATTTTTTTGTCATTTACGTGGAAGGGATGTGAATGTGATCTACATACTCGTTGCCGACTCTTCCTCACATGATTTGGTTCATTACAACGCGCTACTGTATTACGATGGTATAATCCCCACCCCGTATTGACTACTCTGCCTGACCTCACAGTGTTGTATGACAATGTTATCCTCGTCCAATCTACACAGTCAGCCACCCTTTGCTTCATGTTTGTTTCAACTGTCCGACCGATTGACTCCACTCGTCACACTAGTTGAATGTAAACATAGTCCCTGAATGTTACTAGTCCATCGAAATTCGAATGCCCGATCGATTTTACATTCACTTTTATCTATGATCGTTGGCATACCCTTGAAAACTGTTCTGTTTGCCGTTCCACTGAAGGTCTTCGACTGTTTACGACATCTGGACAATCGCTGATGGAAAGCTATCCATCTATACATATTTACATCGTCTTGTGTAACTTTACTGATATGCCTGGCATTCGAAAGCCACTTGCCGGAACATCTTTGCCGATATTTTGAATGTCGGCGTGTATTTTTGACTACGACACGGAGTCCTCACTTTTTTGGTTACTCTTTTTCTCGTGACTTTTTGTTCCAGCCGCCCCATCCACAACGGATACGATCTATTCTTGTACCATCTCGTTCTCCATCTTACAGGAAATGAACGCGACTTCTGAGACCGATGCGGTTGCGAATTTGCTCAAAAAGTTGTACAAAGAACTGCCGGCAGATTCGGTTTTCTGGTTTCTAAAGTGTTGGTTGTGCAGCGAGGACAGCCTGCAGGACCCAGACTCGTGTGTAATCAGTCGTGGGGATGCCAAAGGTCGCATGAGACGGATTGATGGGGGTAAAGGATCCGACAAAGTTAGTCGCACAGTTGCTCGTTTTTTTATCCAATCACATCACAGTGGTTCGTGTAAACTAGACTTAAAATCCTGTAAGCAACTTCAAACCAAGGCACACTTTAAAGAACAGGATGTTTTCCGTGCCCCGTGATGTTTTCACAGTGTTTCTACTCCCTGGTGCCAACAGCCTACCTTTTTAAGCAAATGGCCGGCGGGTACATCGTTTTAGGTCCTCAGTGTTCATCCCACAGTTCATAGAACACAGGAGAATGAGTTCGGTTGAGTGACCAACTCTCTGAGTAGATTTTACTGATAACAGGCCAATGAACTTCAGATTAAAGCATGGTGAGGTCCCACTCTTCGGAACATGAGTGCAGAACCTTCGCCTACAGCCTCGAGAATCAAATTTCCATAACACGGCTGAGGGCAACTTTCAACAACTGTCTTGAGTTACAGGTTTTCCTATATATTTGTGGCTTGTACGTGTTTCACACCAGTATTGTCCCTCTCAAAAACGAGCACACCCTTCGGGGTGTGAAAATAAATTCGTCGTGTAACACAATAAAAATCTGTTAAGATTGTTTCCGAAATTCGTTTTTCATTGGCATGCTCTTTGATAATAATAATAATCGTTCAGCTGTAGCACCCTTCCGGCGGACACAGAAAGCCAAAGAAATGGAAGAGGCCCAGAAAGCCGGTAATGCCCGGAGATTATTTCAGTTGATCCGTGCGACCGGTCCCCGGAAACCACCTGTGAGTGAAAGCATCAAGCATCAGAATGGAACGACCATCTCGAATAAGGAGGAACG
>NW_008751776.1:341953-353994 GCF_000715545.1 Opisthorchis viverrini | reverse complement strand
GCCCCATCCACAACGGATACGATCTATTCTTGTACCATCTTGTTCTCCATCTTACAGGAAATGAACGCGACTTCTGAGACCGATGCGGTTGCGAATTTGCTCAAAAAGTTGTACAAAGAACTGCCGGCAGATTCGGTTTTCTGGTTTCTAAAGTGTTGGTTGTGCAGCGAGGACAGCCTGCAGGACCCAGACTCGTGTGTAATCAGTCGTGGGGATGCCAAAGGTCGCATGAGACGGATTGATGGGGGTAAAGGATCCGACAAAGTTAGTCGCACAGTTGCTCGTTTTTTTATCCAATCACATCACAGTGGTTCGTGTAAACTAGACTTAAAATCCTGTAAGCAACTTCAAACCAAGGCACACTTTAAAGAACAGGATGTTTTCCGTGCCCCGTGATGTTTTCACAGTGTTTCTACTCCCTGGTGCCAACAGCCTACCTTTTTAAGCAAATGGCCGGCGGGTACATCGTTTTAGGTCCTCAGTGTTCATCCCACAGTTCATAGAACACAGGAGAATGAGTTCGGTTGAGTGACCAACTCTCTGAGTAGATTTTACTGATAACAGGCCAATGAACTTCAGATTAAAGCATGGTGAGGTCCCACTCTTCGGAACATGAGTGCAGAACCTTCGCCTACAGCCTCGAGAATCAAATTTCCATAACACGGCTGAGGGCAACTTTCAACAACTGTCTTGAGTTACAGGTTTTCCTATATATTTGTGGCTTGTACGTGTTTCACACCAGTATTGTCCCTCTCAAAAACGAGCACACCCTTCGGGGTGTGAAAATAAATTCGTCGTGTAACACAATAAAAATCTGTTAAGATTGTTTCCGAAATTCGTTTTACGGCACGATTGAGCATCCGTATGACCCAGAAGAGCCAGTCACCAAACCTACCGCCGCACAGAAGTAGTACGCATGGTTTGTTCACCTGAGCACCTGAACCGAATATTCACTCGGACTTTTTCGCTCGGGCTACTGTGTCAGCGATTTCTTGTGTATTTGGGCTGACTGCTTCTTCGTGCAGGTACTTTGTGCACATTTGTTGCAAATTAACTACGTTATTTCTCTGAATTTTATGGATTCCTTGGTTCGCTAGTGTCGTGAGCCGATGAATGTAGGGCGCCGCCGTGGTTCACTTCAATATATAGATTAGAATACATATGCTTACGTACTTCATTCCACTATGGGTTGTTCTTTGAGGATGGATTGCGTTATCATCTATGAAGATCTTTGAATAGAAATATTTGGATGCTTTAGTGTCATGCGATATCTTAGCGAGGCATCCTCCCAAAGTACCGTTAACAAAATTGTTGAAGGCTAGTCAAACAATGCTCCCTTTTCGCATCACACATTTTTCGAAAGTAGACCGAGCTCGCTGTGCACTATCAGTCTGATAGCATTCCACATCAGCCTTTAACTGAATTTGTTTGTCCACTGGTGTCCCTATCCAAACCATCTCAACCGTGGGCTAAGTTGCTGGGTCATTTCCTGTCGGTGTCTGGGGGCCTGGTAATATACCAGCCAACCTACAGCCATAGTACAGCTAACGGTACCCAGTAAACACGTCACCGCCGCACCACCGGTGGCAAATAGGGGTGGCGTGCTACACTTGCCACCGATAGCTCCACCGGTGGCTAAAAGCGGCCAAAGGTGGCAACCCGAAAACTTCATGATATATTTAATCGGTGGTGCATTCAAACAAATCGGTTTCAAAAATTACTTTGTAAATGGAACTCCAGTATCCAGAGTATCATGTTACATTTGTTTTCAGAAGGCTTTTATGCAGCACATGCTATGTTTGGCCTCTATTCACCAACAAAATCAGTGGCAAAGCTAGCCACCGGTGGCACTGTTTACTGGGTACTCTTGTATCACATCACCAGCCGGGTCGCCTTGACTGCGGCATAACTAACTAAGTAAGTAAATAAGTAAATAGTTCAGCTGTAGCACCCTTTCAATGTCTAGCTGCCACTCAACTAAGGGAGAACGAGGGTTGGAATACTATCAGATTGCCCAAGCTCAGATGGGGACGTCGAGAGGCAGAGGTTGGGTTCGAACCACAGATCTTCTGGCCAGTAGATTCGCGCTCTAACAACTTGGTCCATCTCGCATTGCTGTTTGGATACTGGAGATGTGATAGAAGCCTCAACGTTGTAGCCATTCTCAGGACAATATCGCATTGCGTGAACTGGTGACGCCGGAAGCCTGATTAGTCGGTAGAGGCTCAGCTAATTGAGTCCGTGGTTCTTGTAAATGGAGGTTTTGGATTCGATTCCACGTTCTACTAGTCCTCTTGTTTCTTGCTTTCACCAGGGTACATGAAACAGTTATGGTTCATTATCATCAAATATAAAGCGTGTACAGTACGTGCATAGACAGGAGACATGTTATATCCGGTGATTATCCATTCCGCGAGTCGTTCATTTAAACCTTACTGAATGCCGTAAGCCTGACATTTTTCAGATTCTTCCGTCTCCATCCATAGTACATGTATCGTCTCGGAAACTTGTCTCACACTTACCCGTCTAGCTTCATAAGCTCCGTGTTGCTTGATCCAATGCTCAATGAGCATGGCTCCTAATGTGGTGGGCTTGCATCAACAGGTGTTAAATCTAGCACCGCTCGAGTGTCTACCCCTGACCTGGCTGAATCAAACTGAACCAGATCTTCCCATCCCATTTCACCGAAAAGTATATCTAGGCCATCTAGGGGAGAGATGGCCCAAGTGGTTAGAGCGCGAATTTACTGACCGGAAGGTTCGTGGTTCGACCCAACCTTCTCGACTTCCCCTGTCTAGGCTCGGGCAACCTGACAGTGTCCCAGCCCTCGTGCTTCCTCCAGGTGGCATGGCAGTTAGGCACCGAAAGGGTGCTACAACTGAACTGAACGGTGAACGCTAATGATAGAATCACTTTCTGGAGACGATTAAAGGCCATTCGGAAGGTTTATATCAGGTAATTCAAGTCTGTCTATGTTACACAGTTTATCTTATAACGGTAATGCCTCAGCTCCGTTCTCGGTCTGATCATCTTAAGCCAGTATTTTCTGCAAAAGAACCATCAAGGGTACACATAGTGTATTTAACGCCCAAGACGAGGTACAGCGCGCCGTATTCAGAATGTATGCGGCCAGAACGTTTTGGAAATTCGGAAGCCTTCTGGACGCGGTACTGGCAACCGGCATCCAGCATATACTGGATTATGATTGACTGTCGGGTCCACACTCAGGTATTCAGAGCTTGATGCTGGACCCGCAAGTGACCCAATATTGGGCTAGCTAGGTTTCTTGACGGTAACAGCGGCCAACCGGGAGCGGTAAGGCGATTTTTGCCAGGGCATCATTTCGCCTCACAGTTAACAATTTTAATTTGAGACCACTGATTAAGTACAGTTAGTCTTTATGATAAATAGTCCTCGATTACTCTGATAATCCGCATGTCAATCTGTGCCAATTTCACGCAGACTGGAATCCGAACCGTGCAGCCTGTTACCGTATGCAAATACGAGATGATAGACAGTTCCCATACTGTACCTTAGACTACAGTGAATGCGAGGTTTGCTATATCAAGTGACTCAGGTTTCTTTGTGGATGATGCTCTTTACAGGAAAAAGTACGGTTGGGAATAGAATAGGCAAGATAAGAACAACAAGAAACGGATTCCGGGACGATAATTTACCAAAGTGTGTGCATTTTCGTATGCTATGTTCATTTTTTATTCGGACAGACTCACCCAATGAGAGAATTTAATGAAAAACTGACAGACAGTAGGTTTCCTCAGGGGCCACCAACTTGTTACACAATCCCTGAATAGGGGTCAGTTAGTTTAGGTTCCGCCTGGTAGTTCTAGTGAGGGGGGACCGNCAGTTAGTTTAGGTTCCGCCTGGTAGTTCTAGTGAAGGGTGGACCGCTGTAGCCGAATTCCCACATTCCTGCTGCTGTTGACACCTTTGAGTACATTACATTTCCTCATGATTTTGACTTGTTTGCTCGTGAACTCACCTTCGGTGACTCCCCTGTTGGAACCACCAACTTTAATGCGCGGTGAAGCGTTCACGATCAAGGCTCAAACTGAGCCATAACAGTTATTTGACTACACATTCCCCGCATTCACGTCAAATTTATGTTCTACTTTAACCCTAATTGGGCAGATTTCAACAAGTACACTGATTTGCATATCAGTTTGCTTTTGACTGGAGTTCACCCGGAACCCAGCTGAATCTCCCTCTTGTGGCATTCTTCGAGTGTCCTTCACATGGGCTAAAGGATGAGGCGATTCTTGTGCAGCCCATGCAGTTGACGAATACCATAAATGAGAGATGTAGCTGGGGTTTAAGTAAGAATCCCAAGCAGTCCAAATTCGTGTGCGGCTGAGTGTACGTGGTGAATTTCACGCAATCTGGGCTCAAGTAGAACATGTTTGCTGATGGGAAACTCGGGGGCTGTGCCTACCAGATGACCCCCAAGAAGGGGAAAACAGGTTGAGACCTAATTTCTTGTGCCGACTAACAGGATTGCGAAAAAACAGCCCCCCACGCAACCAAACGTTTACTGGTGAAACTGTTCACAAGAACTGCATTTTATCTTACTGTTTCGTTAAGCCGCAATCTACTCCCTGGCTGGCGTTCAAGCAAAACGTGGTTTAATCGAGAGCGCCATTTAAAAACCAAAGAAACAGCACATAATCAATGTCCAATATTGATGCTTCGCTGATGTACAACCATAATTTATTTGAAAACCCTATTGATATGCAAATGGGTGTATTTGTCGAAGTTGAAGCATCTTTGTTCACTCGAAAATCTTAATCACTATGCTGTGTACTTACCAAAAACACGCCATTTTGACAATCGGTAGCCTTGTTCAGTTACTCCGTTATTCGGATGTCAGAATCCGGGTCATAGTTTCCCTTTCAGTAACGTCAGTTTGCAGGATGCTGCGGTTTAAATGCAGATGCAACGCCTACAGCTGCCAGACACTTTCGAAATCCGTGCAAACTAGGAATAATAATGGAGTACAATGACCTTCATGACTAATGGATCAGCTATTCTCAAACATTGAGCCAGTGATGGTACTTTTCGTGCACTATTAATAAAATGACCTCCATCGACGACAAACCAGACATGGCTTCTGGGCGAAATACGCCGCTTCATAACCCGGGGTTTCGGTTTTAGTATACCTTGTCTTGAGTTGATTAGCGTGAGCCTCTGAACCCTTGAATTCTCACCTGGTTTCACTCGAAACAGCTGCTGGTCATCATTAGTAGCCGGGAGGGTAGAATATTCGCATTGGACAACATTGATTACCACTTCTCATATCATCAGCCGTCGCATTCTGTTTTGTTGCATGAATGTTTGGACCGACGAACATGTAATGCCCTGTGTAGATTATATCCATTCACTGAATGTGTAGACCTCTAGGGCCCCTGAAACAACATTTGTGGACCGTGAACGGCAGAATCAACCGAATACAACTGAATCTTTCGTTTTTGTTCCTCTCCAAGTAAAAACTTTGGCATTGCACCTACATTATGAGTCTCACGAAGGGCGGAACCGGTCATTGGCTATCGAAAAATCTTCAGCAACTTGATGAGTAGAATATTCCATCTGAACCATGGAATTTGTAGCTGTTGCGGGAAAGTTTTAACCATATAGTTCGCAAAGATGTAGCAGAGTAACTAATATGGATTTTGAGGCGGAATGGATCGAAACAATCTTCTCAGTTTGTCTTGGCTTGTGTGGTTTTATAATTCTGTCGCACTTATTTTCCGCCCTTTGGTGTTCATGTTGCTAGTCCCGTAAATCGTTTTCATTTGCTACTTGACTTGGTCACTTGCTGAACTAAGGTCAGCCATTTTCATTCTCAGGGAGTCACCCGATCTTATCTAGAGTCACATAGGACATAGTCACATTCGTAGCCGGTTGTAGCTGCTAACAGTTACTGCCTACCTCTTCCAAGTCCAATCTTGAAACGTCATGTGAATGTTTTTTTTAGTGGGTGCCGTGTTCCTTCCATTGGGGACTTATTGCGAACTGTCTCAGATGCGTTTGTGTTTTTTTCCAGTTTTCCTATTATTCCCCAGAGATTAAGCATCCTAATGTCACCACCGTGCATTTACTTCCAAATTTTCCTCTCATGCGCCATCATTAGGTTTGGCGTTTGGATACCATTGTTGGTATGCTCTATCATGGTCTACCAATGTCCAGTACGGACACCAATATAATGGTTCACACATGCGACCAGGAACTATGCGTTCGCCCGCAACACATTCGGTTTCGCGCCAGTTCCGTGGCTCTTGTTGTCGTGCTCAAAGCACTTGCACAGGCTGGCTACACTGTGATTCCTCCACCGATTCCCGCTGGTCCCGATGGAGTCGCTCCTAATGGTAAGTTCTGGTACTATTTACTTTAAATGGCGTTCACCTATGCTACACATTTACTTTGGTAGTTTTGCTTTCAGTCGCATCCGTCAAATGCTTGTCCCTTTCAGTGAGCATTCTTCGGTTATAAATAATAAACTTTTCATACTCAATTCCGAAGCTACTCATCCTTTGGATGCATAGCTACGATGCCTCTGCATAGTACCTTCTACGGTCAGAAAGTTTCGTCCGTCTTCAACATCCTCTTTTCGTTTATCTGATCGAGTTCTTTCTGGGCCATTTATCTCCTAATGTGCCAATTTTGTGACTACTTTCTGCCGCCCGGAAATTTTCGTGCATAATTCAGTCTGTTTTGATGTGTTGTGGGGGTCTGCACACCCACGCCTATTCAAGGATTTGTTTTCTATTCCGTCCGTTCACAATAGATTGAGTTGTAGAGAAGCATGAAGAATGTGACCACGCAGTAAGAGTCCTACTCACACAAAGGCGATCAAATTATACAGTTCGCTCTTCGGATACTAGTGGCTGAACTGTACACGTGTGACCTTCGTTTTGCTTTGACCTCCACACGCGAACACGTGCTGTTGGTCGTAGCAGCTGTTTTTATTGTCCGCTCTATGCTGTCTGGTTCCACCACCTGGCTTCTAAATTGCGACTCAAAGTTGTTAAGCCCAAGCTTCGCTTTATCACGGTTCCGAAGCCATTTTTCAAACCGCGAAGCAAATGCTGAGGCAGTGACAGGCTTCGCGAAGAGTAGCTAGGATCTCGTCCATGAGTGTGAACTGACAGATTATTTATGGCAAAGGTGTGACCGGAATTCGTAGCCTTCCGGTCAATTGCTTTACAAAAGGAGATGCCGAGAGCGCTGAACTGCGTTTCGTATGTTTACTTGAACTCCACATTACTCAGCACATTTCAGTGCTTCCATGAGCACTCTGTATCATATCTTCAACCAAATGTTCAAGCCGACTGAACAGAGCATAGCCCCTTGGACGCAGTTGGTCTCGATAAGTCAAGAGTGAACTCAGCTGCTACGGATCAAACAACCTTAGGATATCGAACTTGATTTCTTCGGTTTTGCAGGTGCCGGTAGACAAAAACCGTGCGGCACCGAAGCTGTCGTATTTTCCCAGTTCCGTCACCGAAACACTGAAATCAGTTTATTTCTGAATTCCAAAAGTAGAACTTCAGACTGTTTTTTCTTCTTGCTATCGGGCTCCTGGACTGTCTGATTTCTTTTGAAAGCAATCAATGATAATACCGATATGATTTTTTTTGTAGTTATGGACCAAGACATAGTGTGAACTTTACAAAATGATTCTCTTCAACTGAATACGTCAGAATAATTTATTTTAGGTTGTAAATTGAGCCAGAACAAGCGCCCAAAACGCGGACAGATTTTATCTGTTCGGTCATTACTGGACTACTTGGATGGTGTCTTCTTGCTTCTAGACTGTCTGTCAGTTCACCGATCCAATGCAACCTTCGCCGCTGCGAGGCTGTCCAATCCTGATGAGTGGATAGTCTAGCTTGTTTGTCATTAGCGGTGTTGCTAGGCCGGCCGATGTGGTGAACGAACTGTTCGGATTGGTTTGGGTTCCCCAAGTTGCTTATTATACAACTAATGGAAAGAATACGTCTTTGAATGCAGACATCTACAAAACTTTTTTCATAAGGTATGTAGTGGCTGGTGTAGGACGCCGTTTCGTTTGGCTGCCCGAATAGTCCGTGTCGCCTTACGCCAAAATCTTCGGTACATCCAAGACACTTCAGCTGGTGTACCACGCACTCAAAGCTATATTTTTTGCCTACTCTACACTATATCTACAACATACCTCAGCAAGTATACCCTGGTGAGAGCATGGTTCAAAGAATACGAGATAATCCAGCCGTCGGAGCCCGACTAGGAGGTCCGCGGTCCGAGCGTCACCCTGGCTTTTCGATTGCTCCTGTCTCGGCTTGAGCAACGTGGCAGTATCTCAGCCTTGATGCTCTCCTTGAGTTGCACGCCAGTCACGCACACGTGATAGACCAATGTATTATGGACCTTCTGATGGTATGTACTACTTTTTTGCGACAATCCTGAGAACTAACTAGGGCTTCTCTGTTGATGATCGAGTTAAATACAGACTTTCTCAACCTTTCACTCCTGTTGGGACTTTCGAGTACAGTCCTTTTTATCTTGTTCGATCTTTGCAGCCGAATATTTAAGTGAGTTGCACGAAAAATACTGAATTAGATATCGAACTTGTATCGTTCTCTTATGGATAATATAACTCAGTTGCCTGTTTGGAACAAAAGAAATGCTTCGTGGGAGGTATATGGGTGTAAACTACCTACTGTAGTGTGCCACAAATGTCAGTAAGCATCGCTTGCAGAGAAGTAGCCGCGTAACTTGCATAGAGGATGAATTTGGGTTCAAGATTTCCGTGCTGGATGACTGCTTGTCGCTTGTAACATTGAGGATACCATCGTAAGACGAAAAGTTCATGTATCGAAGCAAGCAGTATGACAGTATGGATGCGAACCGATCACACAAACTGAATATAACCTTTTCCATCAGTGGTTGTACTGCGTTTTTGGTTTGAAATTGGCTGGTTCTTTGTATGTTAACACAATGCGCAACGATGTCCTGTAGATTTTCTAGTCTCAGTGAGCATTCTTCGGTTATAAATAATAAACTTTTCACACTCAATTTCGAAGCTACTCATCCTTTGGATGCATAGCTACGATGCCTCTGCATAGTACCTTCTACGGTCAGAAAGTTTCGTCCGTCTTCAACATCCTCTTTTCGTTTATCTGATCGAGTTCTTTCTGGGCCATTTATCTCCTAATGTGCCAATTTTGTGACTACTTTCTGCCGCCCGGAAATTTTCGTGCATAATTCAGTCTGTTTTGATGTGTTGTGGGGGTCTGCACACCCACGCCTATTCAAGGATTTGTTTTCTATTCCGTCCGTTCACAATAGATTGAGTTGTAGAGAAGCATGAAGAATGTGACCACGCAGTAAGAGTCCTACTCACACAAAGGCGATCAAATTATACAGTTCGCTCTTCGGATACTAGTGGCTGAACTGTACACGTGTGACCTTCGTTTTGCTTTGACCTCCACACGCGAACACGTGCTGTTGGTCGTAGCAGCTGTTTTTATTGTCCGCTCTATGCTGTCTGGTTCCACCACCTGGCTTCTAAATTGCGACTCAAAGTTGTTAAGCCCAAGCTTCGCTTTATCACGGTTCCGAAGCCATTTTTCAAACCGCGAAGCAAATGCTGAGGCAGTGACAGGCTTCGCGAAGAGTAGCTAGGATCTCGTCCATGAGTGTGAACTGACAGATTATTTATGGCAAAGGTGTGACCGGAATTCGTAGCCTTCCGGTCAATTGCTTTACAAAAGGAGATGCCGAGAGCGCTGAACTGCGTTTCGTATGTTTACTTGAACTCCACATTACTCAGCACATTTCAGTGCTTCCATGAGCACTCTGTATCATATCTTCAACCAAATGTTCAAGCCGACTGAACAGAGCATAGCCCCTTGGACGCAGTTGGTCTCGATAAGTCAAGAGTGAACTCAGCTGCTACGGATCAAACAACCTTAGGATATCGAACTTGATTTCTTCGGTTTTGCAGGTGCCGATCGACAAAAACCGTGCGGCACCGAAGCTGTCGTATTTTCCCAGTTCCGTCACCGAAACACTGAAATCAGTTTATTTCTGAATTCCAAAAGTAGAACTTCAGACTGTTTTTTCTTCTTGGTATCGGACTCCTGGACTGTCTGATTTCTTTTGAAAGCAATCAGTAATAATACCGATATGATTTTTTTTGTAGTTATTGACCAAGACATAGTGTGAACTTTACAAAATGATTCTCTTCAACTGAATACGTCAGAATAATTTATTTTAGGTTGTAAATTGAGCCAGAACAAGCGCCCAAAACGCGGACAGATTTTATCTGTTCGGTCATTACTGGACTACTTGGATGGTGTCTTCTTGCTTCTAGACTGTCTGTCAGTTCACCGATCCAATGCAACCTTCGCCGCTGCGAGGCTGTCCAATCCTGATGAGTGGATAGTCTAGCTTGTTTGTCATTAGCGGTGTTGCTAGGCCGGCCGATGTGGTGAACGAACTGTTCGGATTGGTTTGGGTTCCCCAAGTTGCTTATTATACAACTAATGGAAAGAATACGTCTTTGAATGCAGACATCTACAAAACTTTTTTCATAAGGTATGTAGTGGCTGGTGTAGGACGCCGTTTCGTTTGGCTGCCCGAATAGTCCGTGTCGCCTTACGCCAAAATCTTCGGTACATCCAAGACACTTCAGCTGGTGTACCACGCACTCAAAGCTATATTTTTTGCCTACTCTACACTATATCTACAACATACCTCAGCAAGTATACCCTGGTGAGAGCATGGTTCAAAGAATACGAGATAATCCAGCCGTCGGAGCCCGACTAGGAGGTCCGCGGTCCGAGCGTCACCCTGGCTTTTCGATTGCTCCTGTCTCGGCTTGAGCAACGTGGCAGTATCTCAGCCTTGATGCTCTCCTTGAGTTGCACGCCAGTCACGCACACGTGATAGACCAATGTATTATGGACCTTCTGATGGTATGTACTACTTTTTTGCGACAATCCTGAGAACTAACTAGGGCTTCTCTGTTGATGATCGAGTTAAATACAGACTTTCTCAATCTTTCACTCTTGTTGGGACTTTCGAGTACAGTCCTTTTTATCTTGTTCGATCTTTGCAGCCGAATATTTAAGTGAGTTGCACGAAAAATACTGAATTAGATATCGAACTTGTATCGTTCTCTTATGGATAATATAACTCAGTTGCCTGTTTGGAACAAAAGAAATGCTTCGTGGGAGGTATATGGGTGTAAACTACCTACTGTAGTGTGCCACAAATGTCAGTAAGCATCGCTTGCAGAGAAGTAGCCGCGTAACTTGCATAGAGGATGAATTTGGGTTCAAGATTTCCGTGCTGGATGACTGCTTGTCGCTTGTAACATTGAGGATACCATCGTAAGACGAAAAGTTCATGTATCGAAGCAAGCAGTATGACAGTATGGATGCGAACCGATCACACAAACGCTATTGAAATCGATTGTAATTGGATCTTGAATCATGTGTGACCAAGTTGAACCAAGGGTGCCTGGAATTTCCATTGCATTCTGCAGACTGTTTTACTGAACCACAGTTTGTGCGTTTCTATTTTCGACTGCACCGCTCTACCTTCGTCATCAAATCCACAGGTTAGGTCGAGCCTCAGTTTGCCTTGTTGTGCGAATAGCATGGCTTGGGGTTCCACGTGTGGGCAATACCTTTGTGTGGCGAATGGACACGAGAGTAGGCTTGTCCTCAAGTCGAATAGAGAATCTCTTCGTATGGCAGTGGTGAAATCTCAGTGCGCAATCTAAAAGTTTATAAGGGGATCCATAAACAAATGTGGAAATTAACCTGTTTTTCAATGAAAAATATGGAGAGAGATGTTGCATAAGCCTATTGCTCGTTGATGTGGATGTCACCAGATATGGGGCCGTGTACGATACTGAGGAATGACAGTGTCTCATCATTGTGGTAGGCAAATTTTTTTAACTTCGCCTGATATCAAGGGATATTTGAACTGCAAGGGCTGCGGTATATATATATATATATATATATATATATATATAA
>NW_008751776.1:279378-341932 GCF_000715545.1 Opisthorchis viverrini | reverse complement strand
CTTCCTTCGTCTTTGATAGTTGTGAAAACGTAGACCGCGTGAACTTGTGGCATCTCGTTTTCGCCACTTGCCGGATGCATACCCACGCTAGGAAGAACGGTCGTGCATCGCTACGCGAGTCACGTTGGTGTATGATGCTGTGAAAGTCCACATCAACACATGTTAGCATTTTCACACCAGCAATAGATTGTGGAATTAGTTTTCCGTTTTTTTTCACGCGTGTTGTACACAGCCCAGTGCAAATGACAGCTGAGTTCAGGTGGACTTTTGGAATTCCATCTCTGTCTTCGCTAATCAACGAGGGTCAATCTGAGATGGTGTAATTGGACTCACTGACAAAATTTGTGCGCACCAGCCTGGAACGACGAGAACCATCATTTGTCTAATAGTGGTATTCTCTACTGGCCAGTAAAGTATTTTTCTTTTGATCTTTGCTGATTCGCGATCGATCGAGGTCACTTGGATCCAACGGTGGTGCTCTCATTTCCATCTATTTTTCTTCGTTGGAAATCGTCATGCCTCAAGTAGACTGATTAGCCTTGCCTTTGTGTGTATTGTGGATTATCAATGGTACAAGGCGACGGGCTGTCAATGACTATCGTCCTATGGGCCAAATAAAGTCGAACCGTGGTTAACTGTAGGATACCTAATGAAAAGTAGTATTGAGGGTCCTCAACTTTCGCGAAGTGGAAATAATCGGATCCAGGTGTGAGGTTGTTTCCAGTTCTGTTTGCAAGAGGACTCGGATTATCATTCTCTGCATTCCGGAGAACTGAGCTAGAAGTGACTTTTATGATTACCACTGCGCAGACCAAATCTAACGGTGACTGGCACGAGCATTATGTGTACCGTGGGTGTCTTATGAATGCCCTCGGACCGCTCTGTGCATGCATAGTGGTCTCAACTGTATATATGTTCCCCACATGATTTCACAATTATGGATCATCAAGAGAGGATGCTGATCGCTCTCCAGTTTACATCATGCACGGGGTCTTTAGCCGGTCGCGCGTCACAGCTCGGGCCGCATGTGGCATCACCTATTGTGCAAGTCATCCACTTGTGTAGCTGGATGTGACAGGTATATCTGAGGGCGGTTTCCAACCCGACATGTATTCTGGTGTATGAGTTGTACTAAAGACTAACTAGCCTGCTGTCCCCTCTTGCACGACAGTTCTGAGTTGCCAGCTGAACGTACGTATCCTGTCAGTAACCTGCGACTTAGCTGTCCGTTTTCCAACCTGATCAATCATGACTCTGTAGACACTTGAAACGCGTGTTTATGGGCGGAGTACCCAGTCTACAAAACGCCACCCGGCTCAACCGCTGACCATCACCCTACTTTGTGTGTTCCTCTCATGTGCATACACCCACCCCATGCTGTCAGTGTAATTTGATCGAGACACATGATCCACTTGTTTTGCAGCACAGCCCGCATAATCCGAGGTTATAGACATTCGGTTTCTGTTGTCTCTTGTTCGACATGCAGCGTTTCCAACCGCTTCAGGCTGCTTTTAACGACCTCCACCAGACAACATACTATTTATGGCCTGATGGAAGGACATCATGGAGTGTATTTTTACGCAGACCGAGGGATTTTGGTTCGAGTGGGTGGCGTTTTCTCTCTGCTAGGTTTGTCATGTTTTTTCTCCACCAAACATGGCCTCGAGTCCCACCCTATCCTTTGATACTTACTTTTAGGCGCATGTATTGAGGTCCTCACCCACATGGACCCATGTTATCTTATCTACAAATGCTCGGACCGTTTTTTCCAGCTCTTAATGTTACGAACAAGGATCTTTGTGTTTTTACAGTGTCCATTGAGGCCTTTTTGTCAGAAGAGAACGCGAAGCAATTAACTGTGGGCTTCTACTGTTAATTGCATCCATTCGTGGGCGGGTACGTGTTGGTCCTGTCCAGGCTTAAGGGCGGTTCAGCCGGATTATTCTTGTGTGCTGTGATTGCTGGAAACCAGGGTACTACTGGAATTTCGCTCAAAAAGTATCCCACTTCTGTATGGTGATCACCAGTGTCCTCCATCAAATCAGCATTGTCCACGTATCGTCTAAGTTGAGTATTGATGGGTTTTTCGATTGCGGTCCCTTGTTGAATGTTGAGTTAGAAATGCGTCGGAAGACTTCGAGATTGGCAGACTGTTGTTGCAAGTGAGCTCTTCGGTTTTTGTTCGGTTTTGAATAGCCAAGCTTTTTTCGACACTAGCTGAGTGAAGTGACCGACCATCGGGCTTGTAAGCCTACAGGAAATTAACAGCAAAGCAAGTAAAGAGTGTGTGCAATCAAGCTGCGGTGCAGTTCTATCGAGAACAATTTGAGTTATGACCTGTTCAAAACCTCAACCAATCGCTTATCTACATGTTTAATAAGCCTATGAACAGTAGTTTGGCTTGTACTCTTTTACTTACCCTTCAGACGAACCGTTAGCCCTGTTTAAAGTCTACCGTTTGTATACTGGCCATGCTCGAATTTGCTCACATATACTTTGTGCGGTTGAGATTGGAATAGGCATTCGGCCAGTCACTTCTCGCAGTACAGCACAGAAGTGAACTCCTGATGACGCACGAAATGTGTTCCTCTGTGATGTGTGGTTTACTCGCAGCTATAAGTTGCAATAGTCATCGTTCCAAAGCCACATATGTCTTCAAAGTCAACTAAAGAGGTACAAGAGAGAGGACGAACGGGAGATTGATCAGGGCTTACTTCCAACACATAGAGGGAGCGTAAGCGAGAAGCCTACTTAGCTTGTCGGGCCTTGGTTTAAATGCTGCCTATCCTGGACTGAATATCTTTTGTCCCCTGGAGTCAGCCACTCAGCTATACAATGATTGCTGAAATTCCATGTTGACTGATCAGGCGCCTGGAATTAATAATGAAGCATTATAGATCCAGCAAAGGAAAGCCATTTCAAGCAAAGTTCTAGTTTGAGGTTCTTGAAGTGAGCCAACTACAAATATTAGACTGTAACCAAGGCTTTGATATGTACCAGGTCACCAAATATTGAACGACTTCGGTACTCCCAGAATGGGGTTTATTTACATTACTTTCTTAGCGGCTTACTATAGTGGCTGACAATTTGCAATGAGGAGCAAGTTCCAAAAATCGTTTAGGAAGCTGCCAGTTGCTTTTTTCCTACTCATTCAACTCTCCCGTTTGCGGACGTTTTAGTCGCATCTGATGAAACAAGTCCTTAAGTTACCTCGGTCCTATTTAATGTAAGTCAGTCATCCGTAATAGACCAGTTTCTACCGCATTGCTGCGATCCTCGGTTGGTGCACACTAAACTGCTAAACCAACAACATGATCATTTTAGGTGACTGAGCATCACGCGAATCAGATATTTGTCTGATTGACTGCGCTTCGGTCCACTCCGATTCTCGCTTCCAATTTTAGTAGCCCACTCTCTACACGTCGGTCGCATGGTGACTAGACTGTTCGATTTATGATAAGTTCGCGTGCTTGGGAGCGTATGCGCGTTTGTCGTGACTGACCGCCATGTACCTTTTGAATATCTCGAAGAAACTAATCTCATCCACCACCACTGTGCAAATCGGCCCACGTGTTGGGCAATTTTCCCACTTACGAGGTCTGTCATAATTCAGTTCATCAGCTAGTTAGCTGTCTTTGTTGGTGATGCCCTAATAGTCTGGCTAACACTGTGATGACTGTGTGCGATCAGTTTTGAGCGCCGACCGCATTACTTTATCCCCTTTAGAGTGACATAACTGAATTTCGAAAAATACTGCGCTACTTCCGATTGTAAAGTGTTTAACATATGTACGCAACAGCGCATAGAAAATGTGGTGACAGTACTCCATAGAACCTAAATTCGCAGTGTCATTTAGGTAGCATTTGTCAAGTTCGTGCATTGTTCAACAGGGATTTTTACGTACTTCAGGAATAGTTGATTAGCCATGGAGAACGACTGGCAGTTTTGTACTGCTCATAAGGTTGCTGAAAATCTGTTAACAGCCCACGACCTGTTTCTCCCTTTTTGGGGCTCATCAGGTAGACGCAGTCCCCGGGTTTCCGTCAACCTTATGTTCTACTTGAAACCAAATTGCACGAAATTAGCGAATATACACTCATTTGCAAACTAATTTGGTTTTTCTTAGAGACTCACCTGGAACCCAGCTGAATCTCTCGTTTGTGATGTTCTCAGGCAACTGAATGTGCTGCACCAGGCCGCCTCATGTTTCACTCAAGAACGGTGAATACTCGAATTTTGCGACCAAAATTTGCTGAGTTGGCGGTCTGTTTTCACCGACTCTGCAGGTAATGATTATAAAGGAAGTTCGAAGGAGTCTGATGATACCAGCAAGTTTTTCTGGCGAATTACGACTGAAACCGGCGAGCAGCTAGTTTTTTGCACGACCATTGTATCTAATGAATCAGCGGTCACTTTCGTCCTAGTGACGAGGACTTGCACAGCTAAGGCGCCGTGCATTGGGAATATGAATTAACTTGTCAATTAGTGTTCCGTTGTTTGTTCATTAATTATTTGTTATAGCCGCTGAGCCGCAGTTTCTGCCTCGAGAACATAGCTTATGGTTTGGTACATTCGCGGAACAACCTTGTATCTGTAATTACTGGCATACTACGGATTACTACTGTAAAAACCAACAGAATAGTTCCTTTGAATAACAGCTAATCAGATGTAGGTTTTGAAACGTCATGGGTGTAGCATTGTAGTTGCACAGTTTTCGTCGATTGAGGTAACCCCTAACACCGAAATACGCATACAATCATGGCTACCTAAACGGTCACAACAGGTCCCCACATAAACGTGGTCCTAATGGTGCATTTTGAATCCATATCAGGGTCACGAGATAGCTCAATGATTACGGCGCCAGATGGTGAACCGGAAAGTCCGTGGTTCGAACCCATCCTCAGCATCTCGACCAGTCCTGTCAAGGCTTGGGCAGCCCGGCAGTATCTCGGCCCACATGCTTCCTTTTTGTGGCCTGGCTGCTAGGCGCCGAAAGGGTACTACCACTGAACGAACTCACGTGTGTTGGGCGCCTGGTATGAAAGCCTAGTCACTCGTTAGATCGGCAAGATTTAATCAGGTTCCCAGCGTTTCACTCTTTCAACCATATGTAAGTGTACTGTGTTCTGTGCCTAAAACGCGCGACAAAACATTCCAGGTTTGGATCGCTTTCAGAGAGGCCGCCACAACTGTGGTGTTATCAAGGAGCTTGAAATTTTCGAAACTACAGATTAGTCCGATGAAAGCTCTGGACTGGCCTCTACCCGTTTCGACATTCTTGAGGCTCTATCAACTTGATTTCCTACTTGACCACCACACTGAAAATAAACTTGATATTGATGGAAGACGGTGGAAATCCACGTGGTTCTCAGCTGAATTTATTGTCAACGTCAACTTAATTTGCAAATGCGGTAACGGAGCCGGCTTGATGGGCCCCATGTAGGTTGAGACTGGCAGTGGTTGTTCAGTAGCACATCCAATTGAAGAGATCTAGGTGGACTTCAGCCGAGCCTACGGTCAACACCAAGCCTACCGGCATGGATTTTTTTCACTGTTGTATGACGATCGATACTTCCTCACGCGATTTCTGCTAAACTGTTTCGCTGTCAGCCGTATTAAGGCAGTAAGTTTTTGTTCCGACTTCAACACAGTGCAGAATCGCACAACTCCAGTAGGCATAGTTGACACGTACGACAATAATCTGCTCACTTCAGCGCAACCAGTCTTTATCGTTTGCTTGTGATGGTGTTGCGCGCATGGACAATGCACACACAATTGGCGAAAACCGTATTGTCACCTAAACGCGACTGACGATCGTTGCGGATGGTAGTCTAAACGCTGTGGGTCAGCAAGTTTTAAAACTGGTCATTAGGATGCAGACCGTGAAAATCTGGTGGATATTTCGGAAGACACCTCATACGAGGTGTTATCGGTTCACTGAGTCTTCTGCGCATGGCGTATGGTATCCTAGAAATTTCCATTTTGCTTCCATCCAACTGTGTTGATTCAGCAGCCAAGTTGTCTCCAAGTGGAAGTTAATTTCCTCTGTCGGTGTTCCAACATTTCTGATGATTTTGAAGCAATTTCGGTAGTTTCCGTAACAAAACTGCTTTGATCTCATCCCATAAATCATACGAGCTGTGCAATTCACCTGGTCATCCCGTATCGAAATTACATCCATCATGAGTTGGTGTTGGTAGGTCTTGTGTTGCCAAATCGCCCACCTTAGCAGGCGAAACAGCGACTTATGCTACTCACAAACTACTTACCATCAAGCGGATCTGTATTTAATAAGAAACTTTGAATTTTTGAATTTAAAGATGAAGGGATAGGAAAAGAGTTGACAGGAGCTTTGATAGTCGTTTTTGTGGAATACGACGAGGTGACCGGGCCGTAAAATTCCGGCTAAAAAGAGGCCTATTTACATATGACTCCCGTGTAGACATAATAGAGCTTCTGAGATGGATATTCATAGCTGAACACTGCTCAAAAGAGGACGTATAGTGCTTCATAATTAAAAGCACACCACAGTGACTTCGAGGATGCCCGACACCAACTTGAGATATGAAGTGTTCGTCCGCGACTCATCTGCGTTCACCTTTTCTTTTTTGATTTTATGTGAAAATTCATTATTGTGAGCCTAATAAGTGTTCCCCGTGCCCCGGTGAACGAACGAATTTGGTCCGTCTTGAAAATTCACACCTCAGATCTCTGGTAAGGGCCTTCGAGTCCATCGTGGTGTTATCCCTATCTACTTTCCATTTCAAACAAACTCCGGTTAACGGACCATAAAGAGCAGTGAATATATCTTGATTTAATCTTACTGTTCTTGTCTTTATGTTATCCAATCGCTTCTTGTTTGAGGTCAGGGAGTCTAATTGATGAGATCTTTCGACGAATAGCCAATTCATCATGCATTGTCCCGGTTGTATGCAAGCTTAGTTTTCATTTGAGAGTTGTTATCCTCGCCTCGGAAATTTTCACTGCAACATATTGAAATCATTTGCAACTTTGTGAATCCATCTCGGTCTAGGTAGAATGTACAGAATTCTACGTGGCAATCGAAAACAGTGTTCCCCGTCAGCCATAACCTATTGTTCGATTGCGCCCGTATCTCGAGATTCTTTTCTGGTGGTTAAGGCTGGAACTTACTGACCTAATGGTGCTTGGTTCGAACCCAACCTCGACTGTTCCTGTCTATGCTTGGGCAACCTGGCAGTATCTCAGCCCTCAGACGTGACATGGAAGCTGGCGCGCACCAATTCAGATGCATTTTTTGTGTACAGGTTCTGGGCGTTTTATTATTATTTTGTATGGTCAGTGTCAAATCTTATACCTCAGTTTTTCTTCATTTAGCTTCGGATGAATCCGTCGACGTCTTTGGTCCATTCACCATAGATGAACTTCAACAGTACCGTCGTGGTGAGTTGGTGTGTTTATTGCATTGTACTTAGTCACGATGTTTATTATGATACCCAAGTTTTAGCAAACCCTATCGGGATGAATCAGTCCAGTATGGTAACGACTGTCAATGATTTACCGTTTTACTGTTCACGGCTTTTGCAGAGCGGCGCAATTGTGATTAATGTGTGGTGGACGGTGTGTATCAGTTTGCTGAACGCGGTGCGCCGTTTGTCCCGAACGTTTTAACCGATGAAGACAAACTCGATAGTGTGACAGTTGTTTCGGCGTTGGTGACTTTGTCGCTTCTTATCCGGGCTAGCAGACTGTCTAGACTGCACTTTGTACTTTTGGAGTATTCACTCCTGAGGACGTCTCCTATCTGACAGTGCCACTTGGCCCTCTCTCTCTCTCTCTTTCTCCGTGTTTTTGATATCTTAAATGTTCTGCTAAATCCCCGTTTCTATCCTACCGATTTTTGGTATCGTGTCCGAACAACATTCAGCAGTCTATGTTTCTTATCGTAAAGCACGGAGGTGCTTCGTGACATCCACATACGGTTGTTGTACCGGTACGGTTGAGCACAGCCCGTCCTATGTGCTGTTTTTGACCCAGCGTTACTCAATTGCGTGTAGTTTCCACTGCACGCAGCTTTCAGTGCTCGTTTGACTGGGCGCTTTATCATGCGATTCTGGTGTTTTGACTTTGCACTCTACGCAGACCCGTTGGGAGTCGTTTTTCAATTTGTGGAGCGTGAATTCACGGGGACGACCCTAGAGCCCCAGCGATTGCCTTTAAAAGTGTAATCTGTGACTTGATCACCTAGACTTCCCTGTATTTTCCATAAGATTCTTCGACAAGATTCCCAGGCTGGTTCCATACGAATCTATCGTCGTGAGGCATGAAACAACGACGCGATTGTAGGCAAATTGTCGTGTGAACTTTGATCGTTCTCAATGGTTGGGATACAATAGACTTTTCCTCTAAAAGACAGCACTCAGAGGATATCACTCAGAATATTCCATTTTACGTGGTCTCATCAGAAAATTCAGCGACCTCATGGTGAAGCTTCGAAGTTTCCACGTGTCTTGTTCCGCTGGATTGTATCTGTGTATTACTTGCTCCTGACGAGACAGTTCTACATCGTTCGCTTAAATTGAAAATAGTTAACCTGTACATGAGAGCTGAATTACTCCAACAGATCCCAGCCGTTACTCCGTCTGACTCCAATTTCATGGTACTCAGTAGGTGGGCTCAGCTGTTTCACTAGTTGAGGCGCCAGGTTTGGTTTCGAAAGCTTTTTAGCTTGTTTTAATTTACGATGCTTTTTGCCTATACTCCTTGTCTATTGATGTACAGCGACTGACTCTTTCGCTAGTCTGTCTGACAGATGTGGTGGGGTGAGCGTCCCTTTTCTGCCTACACAGTTCGTTCGTTTGTCTTTCGACTGACTCACTATCTATCCACGTGAGCGGGCGCTATCACGCACCTCATCACACCCGATCGTATTTTCGTGTTAATACGGTCAATGGTTACGCATGTGTGTGCGTGTGTAAACATACAGTACATCCTTCCATGGGTGAGCTGCTGATCAGTTTTTGCCACACTTCGACAGGCGATTTTCACGTACCACGAGCGTGCGGGTGCGCGTGCCGTGTTCTCGCTCTCCGCTTCATGTACTCACTGCGCCTGTACAGAGGCATGCGTGTTGTGGTACTCCACTCATCAAGGGAAGCATGCATCTCATGAATAACCCCACTCTCACTAGGGCTTCAGCTGGGTTGTATGCCCTGCTAACGAGGTGATTTTCAACTTAAAGTTTGGAAATCCGCCAGCCTCAGATTTCTAACCACTCACAGACACATGAAGTACTTGCCAGTGTCACGTTTGACATTAGTCAGTGGTCGGATTTTCCCGACAGAAGGTTAAGCGAATCAAAAGATTACTGGTTGGCTCTGTTTGGAGGGGCTCTACTCCACACAGGAAATTGTAGTTGGCCACGATATTCTTGCTGTCAGCACATACCGTGTTTCAATTAAATCAGCGATATACTTACTGGACCATTTGGTCAACCAAGTCCTCTTTCTGATTATCTGCTGGTCCTGGAAGTTGTAACTAAACCGATTTTTGTCACGAGCGTTTTTGATTCTGATGTCTTATCCCTCTTGGCTCATTTTTTTCTTTCCAATCGTCGCGGTCAAATTTGGCCCAGGACTGGTGGTCTTTGGCTGTTGATCTACCAGTTAAGGGCACTTTACGGCAATCTGGAGTGCGTTGTCGGCTGGTACAGCACTTTTCTGGCAAGTGAGGGGTTCTGGCTTAGAGTCCCCTATAAAAGTGAATTGCGTGCGGGAAAACTTGCGCTAGTATCATATTCGTGATCTGTTTGAACTAACAGGCTGCCAGATCGGCTGTAGACTTACTCATTCAGCGATCCTTCACCAGCAGCAACTGGGTCTTACCTTGGGGGCAAACTTTTCTGAGTTTCTCTGAATTCAGCAGTTTAGTTACTGTGCTCTTCCTGTCTTCTCATCAGGATGTTTTAGCTCTGAGAACTATCCCCATAAATAGTTCTTCACTTCCGGGATACTTCGGCCTCATTTTTAATTTGGTAACTGCCTGATGTTCATCTGCAGCAGCACTAGTGGCAAGGATTCTTCGACTTGTTTGAAGACAAATCTCTATCAAGCGTTGCCGTTCTGTCGTGTGACTTGTGTCATCCACAACTTGTGTTTCTTATTGGTGGCTGTACCATGCATAGGAAGATTTGTGGAAGGCATTCGCTCATCAACACCCGTTCTTGGAAGCCGTAAGAATTTTGAATTTGGTCTCTTTCTCCTTTCAACTAGACCCAAGTTTGTTGGCGTAGATTCTGTCGACCTCTCATCAGATCAACTTTTTTCTTCCCATCTTAATAGTTCCTTAGTGGGCCCGTAAAGAATTCATATAATTTTGTACACCTAGTTTGGGTCTTTTGGCAGTTCACGTATACAATTATTCGGATCTCACATCCACTGAAATTCTCGTCGTTCAAATCTATATTTAAAGCGAAAAGTACCTGATAAGCTTACCATATCGCACACTAGATCTTGCGTCTTGATCACGTCTGGTCGCCTACGACGTAGAGTCGCTTTGGTTCCGTGTATGTGCTTTACGGTATCTCACCACTTCGTTGCCGGTACGATGAGAATTCACCAAACTACACCTAAGGCTGCTTGTTCACCTCATTCACTGTCGTGTCTCTCCGCACTGCTGGGGTCTAATATTCTTTTCACTCAAATTTACCAAAGCGTTTGAAGCTGTTTTTCATTAATAATCGATTGACTGATGAGTGAAATTTTGACGATGTCTCGTCTGTCCCGGGTAAGCTTTTATCCATGGATTCGGTTGACTTGGTGCAAGGCGGCAAAGATGCCATCCCAGACACTCTCCTGTCGTGCACGCCGTTCCGGTTTCCGGCCCCCGTTGGTTTCCTTTCATCTGGCGCCTGTTGGACTGCTTTTAAAGGATTCAGCGGGCATCGCTAATTACATTTTGGACAGGTGAAATATTCACGTTCCTTTGACTGGCTCATTGCCGCCGGACTAATACTGACACAAGGAGATGTCGCTTTCAATAAACGTATTCTCTTTTTACATTATCAGAATCTGAGTTTACTCAACGTGTTCAGTAGGAGTCTAAGGGCGCTGTATGGAAACAGTATGTGTGGCGTGTTTTCTCATCGTACTGAGGATATTCGTGGGATTGTTTTGTTAGCCCCATCAGCTGGAGGAGGTGCATTCAAGGTGTGAATGTATCATCGTTGTCACCAGTAGCTGAAAAACGCTACACAGATTCTCGAATATATACACTCATTTGCAAACTAATTTGGTTTTTTCGAGAGTCACTTAGAATCCAGCTGAATCTCTCGTTTATGATGTTCTCAGGCAACTGAATGTGCTTCACCAGGTCGCCTCATGTTTCAGTCGCTACGATATTCAAGATATCGCGATACATGTATATCTTTGTAACGTACTAATCATGAAGAGTGTTCAGCCATAGCACCCTTCCGGTGCCTAGCTGCCATGCCACCCGAAGGAAGCACGAGGGCTGGGATGCTGCCAGGTTGCCCAAGCCTAGACAAGGAAGTCGAGAGGCGAAGATCGGATTCGAACCACGGACCTTCCGGTCAGTAAATTCGCGCTCTAACCACTTAGGCCATCTCGCTCCGCACTACTTATAAGGATTTTCAGCAACCTTATGAGTAGTACATTACAAAGCTACACAGATTCGTTTCCTTATTTCTGGAGCGATTGTTTTTCTTACTGCCATACTATCTTTAATTCAAATTCCGTCAGTAT
This sequence comes from Opisthorchis viverrini, assembly GCF_000715545.1. Classification (NCBI taxonomy): domain Eukaryota; kingdom Metazoa; phylum Platyhelminthes; class Trematoda; order Opisthorchiida; family Opisthorchiidae; genus Opisthorchis; species Opisthorchis viverrini. The sequence goes on along the minus strand of NW_008751776.1, from coordinate 330,191 downwards.
CTACCCGTCGTGCTTGATTTTGAAATAGGCCATCACTCATTGCAGCGGTCCGTTATTTCAACTCAGTTCTAAGTGAACCGAGTGTCCAATAGAGTTTTCATCCCACAAAGCCCGGAAGCTGTTTCATCCTTGTTATGAATCATTAGCACAACGCATCTCACGAAACTGGGGGAGAGAGTGTCTGGGACCTGTGGCCCTCCAACCAGTGGTTGAACACTTGAGCATTTCGCCACGACTGGCTGATCAGAAGTGTAATTGGCTTTCACGTAGACAGGGCATAGTACCACACATCCTTCAATAGACAGGCTGAAATCCCTACCGAAAATTACTGCATCTCCTTATACCAGCACCAGTTATATGTAGCTCATAGGAAGAATGATCTCACAAGAGAGTGAAACATCCTTCCGAGAAGTAGTCACTCGAGGAACCAGTCGGTTCGTGATCACGTGATATGGTTTGTGTGATTTAAGGATGAGTATGGTTATGTCCTATCTGATTGAGAGCTAATCACACTGCTGTTCAAGCACTGGTCGGAAGGTCACAGGTTCGAAACTTCCAGAGTTTCGTGAGATGCACATTGCCAATGATACCCGGCTAAGACGAAACAGCTGTACAGTGCTTCCCGGTTTTTCAGCACTGTGATGAATCAGGTATCGTGATGTGAGTAAGCTGAACACCGTCTTAGTTTTCCCCCGTTACTCGTGACTTGAAACCGGAAGGCAGTTTGTGTGGGCCAATTCGTTTTGAAGTTCACCGATATTGCTTGAACAGTTCTCCTTTTATAAGGTTTAACTGGAGTTTCCTTAGGGGTTGGGCTTCTCAGCGAATGCCACCTATTCCTGAGACCTCTGACGCAGATGTGTCTGATCGTCACTGGCGCATGCCAAACTATTTCATGAATCCTTTCACTCATTCGGACACGTCTGAAGCCAAAGTGGTTCCGTGGGGGCGAGATGGACCAAGTTAGAGCGCGAATTTGCTGACCGGAAGGTCCGTGGTTCGAACCCGATCTCTGCCTCTCGACTTCCCCTGCCTAGGCTTGGGCAACCTGGCAGTATCCCAGCCCTCGTGCCTTCGTGTGGCATGATAACTAGGCACCGAAAGGTGCTACAGCTGAATGATTGATTTATTTTTATCTATATAAAGTGGTCCCGTAAATTGATAAGCAATAAGGAGACTGATAAAAATCATCCAGCTAGCGAGAAGGGCACATGACTGGTACTAAAACCTGAGAGCGACGAGTGAATGTGCATCCGTGATTGCGTACTCATTCAATCCTACTCAATCATCCACTCCCCTTCCCACCTAGTTGGTTTTGTTTATGGGTCTCGCTCGCCTGTTGGCACCAAACGTTCTTGGAACGGACATCCACAGTCACAAATGAGTTTCTGACACTCAATGTACATCGTTACATGAGGCGCGCCTTACACCCTAGTCAAACCAACTGGTATCTCTTTAGTAACTGGGTAAGGAGTCCTGGATACCTGTTGGGTTCCATTCATTTGACGCCAGCTAATACTCCATTCACCCTCTTTGATTCACAAAGACCATCCCCTCCATCAGCTGATCACCATGCGCCAGACATTCTACAATTCCCTCCACTTTTCTTCATCAGAAGAAGAAAAAACGATTCCTCATTTGGCTTCCAAACGACATTTGCACCTGTTCCCTTTTTCAATCGTAGGATTAAGCAGATGTTCGGTTGCTTCCAATGGTCTTTTTTCTCTCTTGGCCGGCAACCTGAGAAGTCACGTTCAGAAAATGGGAAATGCTGGGGTGTGTGAGTGAGAGACGGGAAGAGCACTTTTCATTATTCTTACACTCGATGACGCCTCACAGTTCGTCGATTTCTTCTCGTTTCGGGACTACCTCGTGACAAATGCATGCAGTTACATGTGTTGTGTTGGGTTTATAACTTGTGTACTTTTTCTATTGTTCACGTAACCGCACGATGTGTGCGGGAGGTGCAATCGTTCCCCAAATATTTGTGGCAACCAACCTCATGTGAAGCACAATCTTCTTTCGACATCTCATGGGTTACCGATTTGGCGGTTTTCTGCAGGCAAACGCCTGATCGGCAGGAAACCTCATGAACATTATGGGCTGCAATTAACTGTTATATACAAACTCAGCTGTAGCATCCTTTCGGTGCTTAACTGCCATGCCACCCGAAGGTTGCACATGGGCTGTGAATCTGCCAGGTTGCCCAAGCCTAGACAGGGAAGTCGAGAGACAAAGGTCGGATTCGAACCACGAACCTTCCGGTCAGTAATTTCGCGCTCTAACCACTTGGGCCATCTCGCCCCCCCCCCCGCAATTAACTGTTAGTCAATACGGATACTTTACTGTCTTATGGCGACGGAGAAAAGAGGCCATAAAACTGAATGGAGGGAAGAAGAGGGTTAGACACTTTCCAGAAAAAGCCCTATATTAGTGGGTCAAGTGATTTGAAGGTGTCCACACGTTCAGTAAGCATCCCTCGTGTACCTCATTCAATGCACGCGTACATGAGAAGTAGCAGCACGCTCATTGGTGTGGTGTTTTCAACTGTGCGCGCTGGGCCAATAAGGTGAACCCCTGATCAGAAGGGCGTGGAAATCCACAAAGCTGAGCTGAACAGTAGTCACTGTCATTCCACATTGCCATCTCATGGACTATCCTCCACGAGTCTTTGGTCAACAGGCATTTGGGTTCTGGTCGTCCATTGTTTGGATATCCTCCGAGCGCTTCACGTGGTGATCAGTGTAAATAACTTTCTGCGTTTCCATCAGTTTTCGAAACCTCGATGGCTTCATTCGTTTCGACAGGGATGGATGCATATTGCGGGACGGTTGGTATATCCCTGTTTAACGGTTTTTTAGCAAGGCGGTGCTGTTTTTGAATCATGACCCGCGGTCTTCTTGAAACTTATCTGACCAGTCAATTTGAATTTCGCTTGTTACAGAACCGTCTTGGAGGATGGGATTCCCCCTCTGACTAAGGGGCCTTCCAAGATGGCTGCTCTGACGTGCTGCGTTTTCAAGCAGCAGTAGTAACATCGGGGCGATCTCTGAAAATGCGGAACTCTGCGTGATGCTCAGCTTTGGGCATATGAACACAGGTCTGGTGGGATATGTGGTCGGCTGGTTGACTGATCGTGGTGAAGGTTTTCTGTAGTGGCTTTTCATATCCCTATGTTGCCATATAAGGCCGACTTAATTTAGTGATGTCTGAATCCATCCACAAAAGTCAAGTGTCTAAATTTCAATTACTAAACAAACGGTGTTCTGTCAAAATGGAGTCAGCAGCCCATTTACAGGGGGTTGGATCTATCTCTATGGACCTTTGTGTTTTAACTGGAACCGATCCTATCTGCCACATTGCCCCTTAAAAGCAGTCGACTCAACCGAAGTAAGCGAACAAACGCAAATCACTATTTGGGTTCTTGTTCATAGCCACACCACTCTCGTTTGAATGGTCGTGTTCCTGTTCGGGTGTAATTATTCCGGTGAGTCCACACCAAAGGGAAGCACTGGATTCGAGTTTCGCCCCCTATTAGAGCTGGTCAGCAGTGTATATCCAATGGCTGTGCCTGGATTTGAACCCCGGACCTCTGACATGCGAGGCGAGTGTGTAACCACTACTCCACCAACACCCAGTGGGTTTCAAGCGTGTGTCACGCTACCTGACTGGCGGGTCAATCGATTGTCACAAGCAGGACAGTTATTGTGTCGTCGAGTCAACATCGCTCATGTGTGACCACGTTCGCCTGTTCAGACGTGGAATTCAGATGCCTCCAACGTGCGTTGGTGGAGTAGTGGTTACACGCTCGCTTCGCATGTCCGATGTCCGGGGTTCCAATCCCGGCACGGCCATTGATGATGAGCTCTAATAAGAGCGAAACTCGATTCCAGTGGTTCCCTTTGGTGTGGACTCACCGGAATAATTACGCCAGAACAGGACCACGGCCGTTCACGCGAGTGGTGTGGCTATGAACAAAAATACCTATTTCGGTTCTGTTCGTTGCTTATCCCGCGAGGTTTAGGCTAATCTGGAATTTTCGGTGGATTTGTTGCCCTGGCAACAATCTTCCACGGATAGAACAAGAGATTTGAGCAACTTTCACGAACAGTCTTGGTTTACGGAGCGAAACGTACAGTGTTTCTTTAATTCGGGTGTGCTGATTGTTAGGGTAATTCTCTCACGTTTTGGGAACCGATGAGCACTAGCTATTTCCGTCCCGGTCAGAATGATGTGAACTACTGGCAATTTTTACTTGGAATTTGTTCGCCAACTGCATTAGACCAAATCGTAAAAAGGGAGATCATGTGGTCTATGCCAAATTTTCCATTTGTCTCACTCTGGTCTTTATACTAATGCGACGAATGGTTGTGGAAAAAAGGTTGCGGGAGGTTCCACTACGTCTTTCGCAACACCCCAAGTTATATTCAAACGTATCCAGAGGTGCCGTTTGACGAAGTGTTGTTCCAGCTTCGTCAAAAAGTTAGATAAAATTCGTCCGAAATCCGATTTAATCTTCTCAGTTCCTCTGCTCCTCGTTCTAAGAACTTCGTTTTGTCTTGTTTTTTTTTAAACAGAGAACCTCAACCCTGCCGAAGAGTCAATCAGCAAGCTATCACTTAGTGCTGCTGATCGTGAATTTGCAGAAACTGTCCCTGTACTTCGAACGATCTTACAGGGCCATCGTATCGCGGACACCGGGGAGTCTGGCTCAGTCGGCAATCCAGTTGTGGTACGTTGCTTGTCGGGAAAACATGTTTTAAAACCTTCTGGTGTGCACTGAGCTTTCATTAGATCTGCTTTAATAGAGTACTAACAACTGTGTTCGATCGGTATACTTCATTGTGTGGATCTGAAATCTTGTACTTTTTCGAACTTCATTACGTTTGGAGTAGAGTATTGACGAAGTGGTTGATCAGTTAGACCAGAGTTCAAATAAATGTCAAATGGGTTACCGGCTGATGGGCAATATATTGACGTTTAATTTGAGGTTACTTTCACCTTCAATGACGGTGTGCTCGTTTTCGAATGGAGTTGAATCTGAACTGCCAAAATATCAAAACTATGCTCCGTAATTTTTAATGACTTATCACATTTGTCTAACGTTTCAACTTTATTGCAAAATTGGGGGCATGGTGGGATATATTGTGGTCTCCACCACAATTAGCCCTGGTTCTGTTTCACGTCGAATAGACACAGTCAACCAGTAATTTTGACATTGAATTGGGAGATTATCTGCTGAGGCCAACTCTCTTCTGGAAGTCATCGTGAAGAAAGTCAAGGATAAGCTACCGAACCAAGCTCCTGTAGAACTAAGGGGGGATATTCGTTTTATCCTATGGAACGAAAATCTTTAGCGCGGGTAGTTTTCGTATACCCCGATCGTGCGGTCATTCGAACAAAACAGAATACCAGTATGACTCAACCCTGAGTACGTTTGTTTTCTGGTATGCACTTAATACTTCCATGGGTCACTCCGAAACGGTTTTAGTTCTAGACGGAATACTACCGTCTATGGTTCCTCCTTCACAGCCCACAACCTGTTTCGTTCTTCATGGGTCTTACCAGTTAAGCGCAGTCCCGGACGTTCCGTCAACCGTATCTCGAACTTTAGCTCAAATTAGACGAAATTCGTGAATTATACCGGAAGACTCAGCTGAATCTCTCGTTTATGACATTCTTCACTGAACATTAACCGTATCTCGAACTTTAGCTCAAATTAGACGAAATTCGTGAATTATACCGGAAGACTTAGCTGAATCTCTCGTTTATGACATTCTTCAACTGAACATTGACTCCTGCGAGCCCATCTTGTGTTCGATGTCGTTTCGATCATGAAGTTATCTGTGTAGTCCTCGGGCACATGTGCAGTTAAATCCTAGCTTCGTCCAAATGTCGACCTCCGCCGACAAGCCGGGGATTTTCAGCACTGGTCATCCCACGAATCGATTGGGGGACACCAACCCACGGTTTTCTGCTCATTAGCCGAACACCCAAAGCGACGTTGTGATTAGCTTGGGTAAAGTACTGTCCTACTCTTCTCCAGTCAGGCAATTGGCGTCATAGAGTCATGCTATTCTGGTGAAAGCCTCTCAGACCCAAGACCCGTTTAGTGGCGTGTTATTTTATCATTCTCTTGGTGGATTCTTGAGGTGCGCGCTGCTGGTGATCCCCACCATAATGACTTCTTCCGGGTGCGAAATATAAAAAATCTTATCAGTAGGATGAAACATCTCTGGAGTGGTTTTCTGCCAATCAACATCTTGATGTATTGTCGAGTACTACTACTGGATACAACCCACCTATTTAAACGTTGTGCGCGGCTTCCGTTTTTGCTGTTCCTGACCGTTCGTAGACCGTCAGGTGTTGGTCAAAGGTTGCTTGCGTCATTATTGAGTATAGTAACCATGGTTATCATATCGATTATGAACTCGACATCCGTTTATTGAGTTCTCGGTGAACACTACAGCAACCTAGTGACTTATGTTAGAGAGCAAGCTATTTTAAAAATAAAGCGCCTTTCTAAAGGAATGAACAAGAATCGCTTTCTTCACACATTTCAAGAACGTTTGGAATGACCCCTCTGTCCACATTTGCCACCCATCTTTAAAGAGGGACAACCTCTCCTGCAGACTAAGTACCAAGTCATGGCTGGTCGCAGATGCTTTTGTGGAGTGGCTTCCTATCGCAGGTGACTTTGAGGATTGCCTTGCTCTGGTAGCCACTTTGCTTTGCCAACAGACAAACACTAATCAACATATAGATGCTCCAATCCGGTGAGTTCTCAGTTGACAGATATGTTGGTGTGAGAGCCAGTGACAGTCTAGTTCGTGCATAGACCTTCGAGGATGTCATTGCTCTGTGAGATGCCAGTCTACAAGTTTTATTGCACTGTCCTTCGCTCAGAATAGTTCATCCGTCATAGTTATGTTCCTGTTTCTTCTCTGTCGTGTGATTTTTCCGGACTATTTGCCGTCTCTCATGCTCCTGTGATTTGGCTTTATGCCAGTTGATATTTACACTCGTGCACACACTATTCCCGCTCGCTTGTTTGAGGCCCCCTTATGTGTGATGTTCTTGGAATGGAGATGGGAGAGCGGTTATTCCAAAGTGGCACATGTGCAACATCACAGCGCGTGCAATACGTACATCCACCAACTCCAGGTGCGTGTTAACCCAATTCCGTCCACTCGTCCATCTGTTGCTCCGCTTGTGATGGTGGGTGGTTAGGTATTTCTCCGCAGCGCCCGAATTCTGGTCTTGGGAAGCTGACAGTCAAACGGCCGCGGTCTTTTGTCTCTTGTAACTGCGATCGGAAAAAATGCAGACTCAGAAGGGATTTGCAGCAACCTTTTGACTTCAGATAGTAGGTAGTAGTTTCAGACAGTATAAGCAACCTTGCTTGCTTAACTGAATGTGTCTAAACCCCTTGATAATATTTTAGAAAATGGATAACCTCTGACTCTACGTGCATCATTTATTTCTCCATCCAATGCTGCTGGATGAACTCAGATATCCTGTCGGGCTTTGGGTTTTCCAATTCATGTTCACTGCCTTATTTCGATTGACATTGTTATTTTTGTTGCCATTATTTATTATTATTACTGGCCTTTCTGTCTTGGAAACCTTAAACAAACACACCAACCTTTGTTCAGGTTCATGAAACTAAAGTGTATTGATTTTGTCCCAAAGACGCTTTTCTCCTCACTGATTGACTCAGATTGGGAGTATGATGCTGAACTATGCATATTATTCGTCGCAGTATGGGATTTCATTTCACATAAGAATCGGTGTTTGACCAGTTTGTTCATAAGTCATGTGTGTATCCAGATTTTGAGGTCCCATGAATTACACCGGGCTGATTTTCAGTTATCATTTGTAAACCGATTACGATTTCCAGTTTTACTGCAGCTAGTGACTCTTTAATCATATTGCTGCTTTACAAGGGCCTCAACAATGTTTCATTGAATGTCTCTCAACTCGCACTCGGGGATTTTACCTGTATCTCGTGTTGCAATACAGAAGGTTGGACTAGGTCGGTTTTTGTGGGACTTTCGTGGCGGACTTGACCTTTTGCTTAAATTCCAGACTATTTCGTCATAAGGTTCAGTAATCATCCAGCTGTGAGGACTCAACATATGTTTATTCAACTTTAATTACCGAACCCTAATTGGCACGATACCTTTGGGTGATCCGTGTTCTCTTGTACATTTCCAGCGGGGTAATCAGCAATGAAAGGTCACACAAACATATAAGCCACTGCGTTCTATTGGAGAGGTATGGCAGCGAGATATTTCCAAATTGGTTGCCTGGCGATCGGTCGGTTCTCGGATAGGGTTCTAGCAAAACAGGCGGAATGTAGCAGAATTCTAGCAATCACACTCACTTTTTGTATGCCAGCTATACTGAAACTGTTTTTTAACGCTAAATACCAGCAAACAATTGAACACCTTGGTATCTGGGTTACTGGAACACTATCTTCAGCGATTTGGGTAGAGACGGAAAAGTGGTGTGCGGAGTTCGTGCGGAGAATCTAGGTAAAATTGACAGAGCGAAATCTCAGAGAACGACGTTGATGTGGCTGCCGATGACCATGGTGGTGATCCAATGGGCATGGCTCATTGTGGTGGGCTTGCATCAAATAGTGTTAAATCTAGAACCGCTGGAGTGTCTACCCGTGACCAAGCTAGATCAAACTGAACCAGATCTCCCCACCCCATTTCACCGAGAGTTACATCTAGGCTATCTAGGGGGCGAGATTGCGCAAGTGATTAGAGCGCGAATTTACTGGTCGGAAGGTTCGTGGTTCGAACCCGACCTCTGCCTCTCGACTTCCCCTGTCTAGGCTTGAGCAACCTGGCAGTATCCCAGCCCTCGTACTTCCTTCGGGTAGCATGGCAGCTAGGCAGCTGAATGGGTTTCTAGTTGAACGATTTTTTTTACATTTAGGCCATCAACCCTTGAAGATTGCACATGGAGGGTGGGTTGTAAGTTGGTTCGAAAGATCTGGACCGCATTCTCTCTATGATTCATGTGACCGCTTTATTGAACGTCTGCTACCGCCTTGTCACACCAAACAATGGGCTCGGTGCTCATTAAGGCAGGTTGGTAGACCTTCTCTAATTGTTCTGCTTAACTGTGTCTCTCTTTTCATGGCACGTGAAACTAAATCCGCACGGTTTATGACACAATGTAGTTATTTATGGGCTTTCGAACTGCCCAGTTTGTGCCTGTATGTTGTTAGTATTCATCGCTTTCTATGCTTTTGTTTCACGAGTCCTAAACCTTTCACACGGTACTTGTACTTGTGCGTAACGTGACCGTTTGTGGATGGAAAAAAGACTATTTTTGGCAGTCGTTATTCAGGGTAACATCAGAGTGGAACTCCCGATGCTTACACTCATCTACTGTACATCTCGTAGACATCGTTGTGTGTATTCAGCAAGTGAATATACCTAAATCCACCAATTAGATGTTTATTCCGGTCTCAGCTGGTTCGTAATCTTTCAGATCTCTCAGTGAAGTTCGGTAAATACAGGAGGTTTGGATATGGACGAATCGTTTAAATGCTTGGTATGGATAGATGTTGTGTTATGTCAGTTCATAAACCGGACCTGCTCTGTGAACCTCTGTTGAATAAACAGCGTAATAGCTGGACTTATTTAAGTAGTTTATGGGGAAACGACCTGAAATAATCCGCCTATGAATCAAGTGCTTTCATGTCGTGATGTGTCAGCAAACGTTGAACGCCGTGCGGTTTCAGTGTTTTTGGCAGGCATGCTCATCAGAACTGGGACATTATATCTACCAAACATGCGAGTAATGCCCCATAGAAATTGCGCCCCTCCTTTACTACTCAAATACTGTGGTGAACTCAGATGGAGAAAAAGCGGACTGACTTCCGTCGATCGCATGGGCTCATCTGATTTCGTGTTGTCCATATCTCATGACCTTGAGAGAAAGACAGAAGCGTTATCTCGTACAGATACAGTCGGATTGTGACCGTTTCATCTATTCAGATGTGTTCATTGAGGTTTTTTAATTTCTCCGGGTCAGAGAGTAATCAGAACCAAGTTTTCGGGTTGTTGTTTACCAAATGCTCTTTTTCTTTAATAGACTCTCCTAAAGCAGCCCCCACCAACACATTATCCTCATGTGCTGAATTCTACTTTTCGGTTTATTAAAAAGGCATCGGATTCGTTCCCCCTCTTGCTTAAAAACCCCGGTGATGAATATGTAGCATGGAAGTTAGCTTCTGTGTGGTTGATGATTCAAGGTGATTATTTGCTGCGTTAGTGTGTACCAAATAAGTCTGGTGCGCATTCTTGGCTAAAGAAAATTTAACTCCCTAGAGAGCGTGGAATGTCATTTTTCGGAGAATTACCACTTTTAGAGAATCATTCTCCCGAGAGTTTACTTGATATCTCCATGTGATTCTTTGACCACCTGTCTGAGGATACCCTAGGCCTTCGGTAGCATCACAAGGAGCAAACTTTGTCCGCTGCAGGCTTACGATGTCTGCATCCGGTCAATATACCAGCCAGGTAATGCTAAATGTTGGTCTTTATCTGCTGCTATAGGCAAACGCTCGTTCGTCTTGTACACTCGGTTTCATAGTTTCTGTTTTGTGCGCTTGCCTTACCTGGGCCGTCTCATACCTTGTGCGCAAAGTGAAAATAGAAATTATTCCGTTATTCAGCACTACCTGCGCTTGACAGGGGGGTGGTGGAATTTTATTCGCGAGCCCGGTGAGAAATGAAACCCTGATAAACAGTCGCCCGTAAGCTGGTGCAACAGCCGACTGTTACCTAAAGCAGCGCAATAACAATGGATTCGCTTAAACAAATGAACTTGTTTAGTTGTATATTAACAAATCTCTGAGCTCAAAAAGAGCCTCGGAGACAAGTGGCTTCCCTTTGTTGCAAAAAAGGAGACTCAGTTGATCCCCCTCCCCCCGAAGAAGAAACTTCTCTGGTTCAACTCCACAGTTGGCTCATATTGGAGTGAGGTACCGCACGGTTTTTTGTCCCCCAAATCATGGCGACCTTTAATGGGTAAAAGTCGAAATACGAAGTAACACTGAAGTAACTCAGGATGTTGGATCACTGATTGAGGGAAGGGAGGCTAAACAAACGGAGAGGGCAGAAAGTTTGTGGGAGCCGAATATTTTGCTCATCCTTTGAGAGAACGAAGTGGGAATGGTTCATTTCAACAATGCAGGCAAGCTCGAAAGAAGGCCTGTCGTACAGATAGCGTCTCGGCGATCTGCTTACCATGTGTTCACCAAGTTACTTAATAGCTTAAGACAGTCCACGATAACTCCATATCTTTTGTCCATCTGACCATGACTTTATTTATAACCGATTTCAAAACCGAGAATCCCGTTCCTACTACAGTTAAGTTTGACAAGCTCCAGGGCTCACCCAACTGTTTGCCGTCCATCCATCCTAAACAAAATTGTCCCGTTACCCCTTTACCGAAAAATATGTCTTTTCAGTCTTTTCAGTAACATGCGTCAAATTTGTTAGGAGATTTCCGCCCTGTCTTGCATTCTTTATCAACGCGCTTTTGTGTTCAATCCCACTGCACTGGGCCGCGCATTTATCAGTGCCTAGTTTCCACCGGAGTCATAACAGCAGATACCGTTGAATTATGAAGAGAAAGACCACGTACTTATTGTCGTGATAAAATGCACCGAACGCCTTGTCGTGTGTGTGTGTGTGTGTGTTTGATGGGAGAAACCGAACAGGGATGAGTGATGAAGACCGATTGGTTAATCCCTTAGTGAAGGACATAGTGGATGAGTCGTGAGTGAAAGCCATGGAAATTACAAGTAGACCGTGCTGTTTCCCGTATTTCGCATCTGTTGCTCTTCAGAATTGTCCTGTGAAGACTGTTGATTCTGGTAGCACTTTTGCAAATCCTCTTATGTAGGATTTTATTGGATCAATTATTACAATTACATGACCATTGCGTGCAAATTTGAGCGGTTCTCTTGGTTGTATACTATGTACTCCACATTTTGGTCTATTCCCAATCTATTTACAGAATGGCTATCACTCTTACCCAACTTCGTTCGATGGTGCGACCAGCCGTTCCCATCCCAGCTCCCATATGAGAGCCTCGGAGACAAGTGGCTTCCCTTTGTTGCAAAAAAGGAGACTCAGTTGATCCCCCTCCCCCCGAAGAAGAAACTTCTCTGGTTCAACTCCACAGTTGGCTCATATTGGAGTGAGGTACCGCACGGTTTTTTGTCCCCCAAATCATGGCGACCTTTAATGGGTAAAAGTCGAAATACGAAGTAACACTGAAGTAACTCAGGATGTTGGATCACTGATTGAGGGAAGGGAGGCTAAACAAACGGAGAGGGCAGAAAGTTTGTGGGAGCCGAATATTTTGCTCATCCTTTGAGAGAACGAAGTGGGAATGGTTCATTTCAACAATGCAGGCAAGCTCGAAAGAAGGCCTGTCGTACAGATAGCGTCTCGGCGATCTGCTTACCATGTGTTCACCAAGTTACTTAATAGCTTAAGACAGTCCACGATAACTCCATATCTTTTGTCCATCTGACCATGACTTTATTTATAACCGATTTCAAAACCGAGAATCCCGTTCCTACTACAGTTAAGTTTGACAAGCTCCAGGGCTCACCCAACTGTTTGCCGTCCATCCATCCTAAACAAAATTGTCCCGTTACCCCTTTACCGAAAAATATGTCTTTTCAGTCTTTTCAGTAACATGCGTCAAATTTGTTAGGAGATTTCCGCCCTGTCTTGCATTCTTTATCAACGCGCTTTTGTGTTCAATCCCACTGCACTGGGCCGCGCATTTATCAGTGCCTAGTTTCCACCGGAGTCATAACAGCAGATACCGTTGAATTATGAAGAGAAAGACCACGTACTTATTGTCGTGATAAAATGCACCGAACGCCTTGGTGTGTGTGTGTGTGTTTGATGGGAGAAACCGAACAGGGATGAGTGATGAAGACCGATTGGTTAATCCCTTAGTGAAGGACATAGTGGATGAGTCGTGAGTGAAAGCCATGGAAATTACAAGTAGACCGTGCTGTTTCCCGTATTTCGCATCTGTTGCTCTTCAGAATTGTCCTGTGAAGACTGTTGATTCTGGTAGCACTTTTGCAAATCCTCTTATGTAGGATTTTATTGGATCAATTATTACAATTATTATTACAATTACATGACCATTGCGTGCAAATTTGAGCGGTTCTCTTGGTTGTATACTATGTACTCCACATTTTGGTCTATTCCCAATCTATTTACAGAATGGCTATCACTCTTACCCAACTTCGTTCGATGGTGCGACCATTCCCACCCATCCCAGCTCCCATATGTCCGTCAACAAACATGAAAAATTCTCTTCCAGTGCATCCTCAGTCAGCCTGGATCTTCATCAGACAAATCGAATAGTTTACCAAACCGCGAAACACCAATTTGGTGAAGATATGTCGTCGGACATCAAACCATCAGTGTTCCCCCTGTGTCGTTCGTCTTCCCCCAGTCGAGGTCCCGCTTCCCTCGCAGTCGCTGGTCATCGACTCGAGCGAAGAAGCCTCAAACGTCCAGCTCCAACAGATTCGCCCTGTTCCTTCCCATCTTCACCCATCAGACCAACATCTTATGTCGCACCTTCAAGCAGCAGTCCACCTCTCCTTATGCCTGATAACTCTTCTCCCAATTCCCATCATCATACTCCTCAACATCGATCCATTCCCAACCCATATGTACATCGTGATAACCAACTATCCAACGCCATCACTCGACAGCAAAATCGCACCCAGCTTTCTGGCCTCCCTGCCGGTGATAACTCTTTATCTTCCTCAGCCTCTTCTCTGTGCTCCACAAATCTCAACCCAGCGAAGTCCATTGCACTGCATGGTTTGGCATGTGAACCGCCTGCTAATGAATTGGTCTCAACTACCGCTTCTTCGACTGTTACCTCATCTGCCTCTGGTGCTTCCGCCTGTGTTGATTCCGTACAGCAACAACAGTATGAGACCCAATCTCAACACCGTTCTAAAACCTTCGTCCCATCAAGGACTTCAAACTCCCCTAATAGTGGCAATATTATTCACCAACCTTTCGCCATGCACCAATCTTCACATGCACACTTGTTGCACAACCAGTGCGTCACCAGCGTTCCCGGCGGCGTTGGTGGCTATGTGTCGACGACAGGTGGGTCACTCAATAGTAATTCCGTGGCTTTGAACTCTACTCTGAATGCGCCCAACAGCGGTTCCAACAGCGGTAAGAACACGCCTAGACAACCAGCGAAAAAACGCCTTGAGGCACGAACTCCTACGATTGAAGGGACAGCTGACGATCCTACTGTCCCTATGACTACCACCAGCGTATGCACGGATAGAGGCAGTACGCCGACTGTGGACGATTCCAGTGTGCTTGTGATGAACAACAGTGTGGTGAATGTGGGTACTGTCAGTGGGGCTGCTTCTGGAGTTGGAGTCGGCACGAACGTCTTCCGGGTTCACCAAAATACCCCTTTCGGTGAGTATCAGATTCTCATCTTTGTCAAACTATACCCCTGGAAGCGGTATTTGGATGAGGGATATACGAGGTTTTCCTTGTAATGTTTCCATTTTGAGAGTATGACAGCTTTTTACGTGTTTTTGTTTGAAAAGTCTCACAAAAGCTTCCGCATAGTCCTGCTCTACACCCACCAAACCCATTCTTTTGATATCCGTTTTCCTTTACCATTTGGGAAACTACTTCAACCCTCTGAAAATCAGCCTAACCGCTTACGCTGTACTTTTGATCATCCGACCATCGTAAACTAGGGGGTTGTGGCAGTTTGATGTGGATACCGTTTGCTTTTACAAGTGAATAATCCACTCACAAGGTCAAAGCAGGTTGAGTTCTACTCACCTCTGTCAGTTTTCATCAAGTAACCTTAAGTTGTGCTACCCGTAACCGCTAAAATTAGCAGTTCTCCATAATTGATCAGTTTTCTACAAATCAGTCTACACAATTCACCTCGAAAGCAGTTCATCCTTACGACTTGTTATCTATGTATTTCTGTTCCTGCTTGATTGCTACCCATGTCCGCTGCTTATCATGGTATATATGGTACACACATGGGAGATGTCTGCTCTTGTTTGTGTGCGTATGCATCGCCTAATTGCATTCTTCGTGGTTGATTTTGTTTGTGTGCTGTTTCGTCGGTCGATGTTCCGCACTTCGGCCTTGGCTGAACGGGTGTGTACCTTTTTAACAATAACTGCAACCAGACAAACACTGTTGGCCGTTTCTCTCGTAGCTACCATTCATGTTCCTCGCGACCTCTCAGCATAGCTTTGTTTTCTTGTATGTATGTTTCATTCGGCGGCTTGTCATTATCCATCGGTCAATGCGCTTTCCACTACCCTACTGAGTTGTTGTAGCCTTGTGTCTCATTTTGTCCACCCTGCGGGCGTTTCGTTCAGCTTCGTTCCCTTTCTCAAGATGTCCAGGCTATGAAGAGGAAACTTTCATTTGCAATCCTTTTGAACGGTATCGGATGCTTTTTTTCTTTTTACCCTGCTTGCCACTTACTGACAACGGAAACTTTCATTTGCAATCCTTTTGAACGGTATCGGATGCTTTTTTTCTTTTTACCCTGCTTGCCACTTACCTGACAACGGCTGTTTTTGGTGGTTGCTCACTATGGTGACGAACCATACGGTATTTCAACAGGTGCTGAATTTTACTCATCAAAATGTGAACGTGTTTATGCTGTGGGTACTTCATCGGAACACTTTGAGAACCCCGTTTCGAAATTGTTGTTTCTCAACGGCCTAGGTGTTTTTGTTGTGCCCCTTCACGAAGGAACCTCAGCTGAAGGCGAGGACACGCACGTTTGGAAGATTTCTTGCCGTCTTGGAGGTCGCACTCGGTTGTGTAAAAGTGCGTTCGGAGCCGCTAACATAAGTATGGCGTTCTATCGCCACTTCACTGGATTGTCTGACGACTTACTTGAAACCATTGCATTCCTCGCACGCAACGTTTAGTCTCCCCGATTGCTGGTTGAGTGTCACATGCCTTTACTGACCAGACGTCGAATCTCGGACATCTTAGGAATAAGGGTGGGACACAGCAGTTCAATGGACAATTCTGGGTACACTTTTGCTCTGTGTAGCCATCCACACAGCACACCCATGATGGAACCCAGTCTCGTTCAGAAATATGGAAGCCCAATTCACAATTAATGCACTTGATTTACCTGTAATTACCATCTAACCACTCACATCTTCAGCAGTTTTACCACTAAGGAGAATTTTTCCGATCTACTGGAAAGTGTAGTCAATGGTTGTCATACATCACTAATTACAGGAGGCTAAAATACCCGATCAGACTAAAATAGTAGCCGAATCATGGGCAATTTCTGTCTAGGACAACAGTGTGCCAATTCATCGTGTCGAATCAGTTGATCATCAATATGCGCTTCCAGCACCCCAAACGACAATAATAATTATAATAGCAATAATAAAAACCGTTGGGCTCTGACACCTTTTTGCTGCTTAGCTGTCACATCCCTCAAACGATGCACGAAAATGAGATACTTCCAGGTTGCCAGACCTAGAAATTCATCGTGTCGAATCAGTTGATCATCAATATGCGCTTCCAGCACCCCAAACGACAATAATAATTATAATAGCAATAATAAAAACCGTTGGGCTCTGACACCTTTTTGCTGCTTAGCTGTCACATCCCTCAAACGATGCACGAAAATGAGATACTTCCAGGTTGCCCAGACCTAGACGGGGGCATTCGTGACACTGAGATTTGATTGGAAACGCGGATCCTCTGGTTAGTAAGTTGGTGCCTTGACCACTGCGCTATCCCTCCATGGACTAACGTGTCATTCGATCGGGATTCATCTTGACTGTGACCTACCATTTCAACGATATCCACGATAGGAAACTGTCGGTTGTTTCGAGGAGCGGCGGTGGGGAATACGGAGGGATTGAACCATACCCTCTTACTGGGAAAAATACCGTTTGACGAGACATGGACATAGGTCCTTCAAAAGTACCAGTATTTTCCGATCCGGGGCCCATGCCTGGCCAAACAGGCCTGTGTAACAGCCCAACAGCACAGTTGACAGCAGGCCCCTTTCACCATTCCGAAGACGATTGGCCCGGATTCGAGCAGCTACTGAACAATCGCGGCGGGCCACGCGCAGCGATTCCAAGATTAGATTTCAGAGAGTGTAGTTTATCCTTTTAGTGTGACGTTGAACAGGCGACCCAATGACCCTCCGAATTAATCAGTGTTTCATTGCATTTGTGGCAAGTGTCTCTATTTTATGTTGGTCGAATATGGCTGCAACTATGAGGTACAATGTCCGAGTTTCCGTCAACCTTATGTTCCATTTTTGAACGCAAATTGTACGGACTTCGCTAAATACACCCATTTGCACATCAGTTTCATTTTAACTGGATTCCAGCTGAATTTCTTATGATATTTCTCTGCCGTGTGTCGCACAAGAGCCGCCTCTTGTTTAAGCTAGTTCAAATGAATGTATTTTGCGACAAACCCACCTGCTTTCTTTACTACCGTTTTAAAGGTCCTTGTGACAGTTTTTCTTGCTCATGACTTACCTACCAAATTCGTCGTTCTCTTCGAGGCTTAATACTTGTTAACGGAAACTCAATTCTGAATCACTGACGATAAGATCTGTGGGCTTGATCCCTCTCGCAACGTGTTATCCGACTTCGTAATTGATTAGACGATCATCTGGTATCCAGTTGAACCCTGGCATCTGGGTTGTGGTCACGTGGCGAAAACGTAGATCCATGGACCGTTTCGACTGAGTTACCAGTCATGTAGGCTTCATTGAATTTCGCGATTACTAGTCTTCAGGTAGATAATTTTCGACGCAGGTTATGCAAAGTCCCTATTTGACCTTGTCATTAGCTATCATATTTGCTCTCTCTCGCTCTGTCGCTCACTCTTTCTGCCTACACATTCCTGACCAATCTGTATTGTGTATGATGTCACAGAAGCAATGAAGTAGATGTATTTGTTCTCTTGCACAAATGACCCCGTCTATTTTCCGACACACACACACAATCGTACATCCACACACGGTTATTAACGCCGATCAGTGTTTGTGTGTGTTTGTGTGTGCTGTCCGATTGAGACTTTCAGCATCAACCGTGCACTCCCTTGCCATGCAAACACACACTGCAACAGTAGCGATAACCTTGTCAATAACATTCGCAAAACACTGCGCAAACCACATCTCTCTCTCTATGGGGTCATTCATGGTTATTAGTGAATCCGTTTTCACTCGTTCGATTTCCATCCACATCATCAGGTTACTACCATCTGTACTACAACCAGGCACCTGGGTGAAAGCGAACTTGTAGGTAATCGGTTAGCACAGGGCGACTGCGAAGTAAATCAGCAACCCGGTACACCTACTAGGTTCTAGTTCGCACGCATTTGCAGGTCGTTTCTCATCGCGCGCTTTCACAATTGTCGATCGACGTTTTCTCGTTAATATAATCTTTTGTTCATATCCTCTAGCAAAGGCGTTAATACCGAAAGATCGGCGTAAGCAATCCCACTGATTGTGCAGTCATGCGGTTTCGTCATAGACACCTGCGTATTGTAAGGGTTGTTGTGTTAATTCGAACATCAAAGATTTCTGGTCTATGGTTTGTTCACTCTCATCTCGGAGTAGCTTTGGTTATCAGCGTAGGGTAGCAGATTTTCAAAATCCTTTTGGTTCCAGTGGCAAGAGGGTTGCTCTGCTCAAGAGGGTCAGCTGTAGCGTAGGGTAGAATCCAGTGTGTTTGCTGCCCGAATGATCATCCACGGAACTCAACTCTGATGTACCTACCCAACAATGTCGGCCTGAGACGGAGAGAGTCTATTTGAATCATGGTGGGGGTTCACCTGATCGTCTGCTTTTATAATTTGTTAACAAGACAGCGTATTGTAGCAGCACATTAGCAGGTTCGCAAACTAGAACTGTGAACGAACAATACTAGATAAAAGAGTTTTCCACTGGGTAGACCAGTGCCCTTTTCGAGAAGGGTTTTGCAACCCTGTTTGATCCTCCCGAAAGACCTGAAAACCACCAACCTATTCTGTTTATCACATCTTTGCGCATAGATGCGCCTTGTACTCTAGAAAACTCAACTCAGTACAAAAGTGTATCAATGTTCTCAAGAGCAGATTCGACCTCTGTTTGCGGTAGCCCCTTATCAGGTTATAAATTAAGGAGGAACGTTATTGTTAACTGTTCAGGGGAAACTTCATAAAGATTTCTTTTGACAAGATTACTGCTGTTGAAACAGAGGCATTCCAGTCCTAAAATTTCACGCTTCGCATCGACAACTATTGAGTGATGTTCATATATGACTCCAATTTGACCCGCTGTCGACTGCATGACGTTCCAGTTTTTCCATCGGTGTGGGTGAAGTGATCCCCTCAATAACATACGACTTCTGTTACCTATTTATTTTAGTCCCTGTTCGAAGCCGCTCTGGACGTCCCAGTTCTTCAGGATCTTCGTCCAGTGCCAGTGGATTTCTGTCCAACAGCACAGGAATCAACAGCTCGGCAACTGCGCGCAAACTCAGTGGCTTTGAAACCATCGACACTGAAGTAGGCGGGCTAGGATCATCGAACCGGTCAGTTGGTGGTCCTTCCATCGCGGCCAGTCAATCAGATGACGAGGAAGAAGAACTTAGAGACATAATGGTTGGTCGGCCGGGAGCTTCGATACTACACACTCCAGCGGCCGATGCTACTGGACAGAACATCACTCACTCAAACGATCAAAGCAATGCTGGCAGCGTTTCTCAGACATCATCGACTGGAGCAACAGCGGGGGCATTTCCTCAGCTAGGTCGCAGTCCTACCCACGACCGACGGATGGTTGAAATGATTGGTATGATATTGGCCAACGCTCACGGATCTCCCGCCCTAGGGAAGTAAGTCACACTATTTTTTCACCCTCAGCGGGTTTATTCCCCCTACAAGGACGTTCCTAGTTTCTCCCCACTGTACAGTTTCGCAGTGATGGTCAGCTGTAACCAGTGGGCGGTGGTTTCGCCGAAATTCCCTTCTTTCTTTAGCAAGCCATTTGATTTAATCGGGCCCTTTTCCGTGTTTGAAGCCTCTGTTTTAAGCCAGTCACCATAAGTCATCTGGTTGAACTGACACTTTGTCAAGTATAGCCGCTAGGGTGCTGTCTTTCTTTGTTTTTGATTCAGTCGGACCGGGGCGGGTGCTAATGAAACGTAGATAGTTTCACAACCGAAGTATAGTCCCAATTTACTTCTGTTTATTCGGTCAACTAGCCCGTTAAAACATTTGAAAAAAGAATGAACCAATCATTTGACAGGCCTCTTCACCGCAAAACGTCGTGGAAGCACGTGAATCCGAATTCAATGTAAACATCATCTGGACATCGATAACTCTAACAAAACGTGAAATACCGTTGCTTTGACGTAATACAACACCTGGTGTGGACAGTTCGCATACTGCATTTTTCAGCACTTGTGGTGAAATGCTAGTGTTTAACGCGCCAGTCGTATGGAACGAATACCAACCGAAAGCCGCACTTCCGTTTTAATCCAACTAGCCAAAAAGTTTGCGGTCAGTTCATCTGAAAAGCAGTTCGTCCAAATTGCTCTTTGGCGTTGGCATGTACGAATTAATAACCAAGGGAATTAATGTCAGTGGGAATCTCATCCATGAGCGAGGACGCTTTTACTATAACCATCTTTGGTACAGATACTTGTTTCTCGCCGTATGAGGCTACTCATGCCAGGGTCAATCGCCCGAAGCGATGGGAGCGGAGAATGAAGTTGTCTTGAAATCTGGGGAGCCATACTGCGGAGTGTACGTGTGACACACAGAACTTTTCATACCGGGTCGGTAAATAGTTAGAGGTCTAACTAGCACAGTCTCCGGATTGGGGGTTTGGAACATGTGTGCCCACTTTCCCCTTAAAAATATGGTTTGCTTTGACAGTCTTGCGCCAACCACCGCTGACTTGTGGTTAAGCTTAATCACTATTTTTTTATGGGCTGTGTGGGTGAACTACTGGCCGTTCTTTACTCTGGGACGCGTGGACGGATTTGGATCACGCTGCTTTGGTTCGTGATTTTCAGGGGCGCGCAAGACGCGCACACCTAGCTTAGCCGTTGAGAAACTCTCGGCCCCTGATGTGAAACGTACTGAATTTTCGGATAACACGTTTTCTGATGTTCACGCCAGCTAGATCTGAGCGCTGGATCTCGAGCAACGCTCTGAAATTACTCAAAGCTTGAACGAGAGTAGAATGCAGCTAAACAAACTGTTAGACTTAAGGTGAAAAGAGGTATCTGTGCTGATCGTGAAGCTCCTAAGATGGAGGAGGTGAAAACCTCTGAGAATGCGCGTAACCTCTCCCATCTGATGCGTGCAACAGGTTCAGAGAAGCGCCTGACGATGACGACTACTGGCCCACCTCTAAAACAGAAGAATAGATAACTCTCAAAAACAGTTCAATGGCCGCTCGAAATTGCTCAGCCGGATTGCTGGCCCAAAACACAGCCCTTGACAGTGAGCTTGAGACCCCCAGACAGGTTCAGAAGTAGGCGGATTCCTTTTCCTTCTCAAGCGTCATCGAGCTGCTTGTCCTGACGAAATACCACCCGCTGTGTTCAAAGATAGTGGTAAAATCCCCACTCGGAGCTTCCCCAACTTATTCGGCAAAAGAGACCGTCTCAACTAACTGGGATGCATGGGTATTATTGCCCATTTTTATATAGGGTGCTCGCAGTGGGATTGGCGATCATAAAGGAATTAACTGGACCCCGTTTTAACCTTACTCTTGACGCGTCTTACGAAGGCGCGTGAAGGAAGGACCCGAGAACGGCAAACTGGGTTCCGGTCTGAGAGGGGCTGTGTAGACCACATCTTTGCACTCCACCAAGTGCTAGAGGAAGAGTGAGTTCGGTTCTGTCGACTGACTCGTTCTTTGCACCGCGCTTACGCAACAGGTTATGCCCTAGAAGTTCGTAAACATCATGCACTGTTTTCGTGGGCACATGATCGTGTATGAGAAGCTCTTCAAAAGCTTTCCCACAAACCGCCAAGGGTGTTCATTCTCCGTTTCCATTTAAATTCGGTGTTGATGAGATAATGCAGCGAAAACTGCAAGATCTGTCGGAGTGAAAGCCTTGCAGGCGACAGTGTTCCCGTTTTTGAGGAGCTGGTTGGAACCGGCGAATTCGAGGTGGTGTGGTGAGGAGACGGGTTTTTTCAGGTGAAGCCGAGCCTATTTCACTCAAATAATGCATCCAACTTTACGAGCTACGGTGGTTGATTTGGCCATGTGTTACAAATTCCGGGTGTAGGCACCTCCAATGTTCGCAGTTGTCAGTCCTAGGATCACCTAACTTTCCCATGCCTTTCTTTTTCCCACGCCTTGCTTTGGTGAAACGAATTAACATTTCCATACGTCAGTGTAGCACCAGTATTCTCATCCGGTGTCACTGCCATTGATGGTGAAAGTGAAGTCTAGACTCTTTCAAAAAGAGCTTTATGTGCCCGTCCATCGCTACCTCTACCTGATAACAGAGAAGTCTTCCTCTTCACTTTTATACAAGATGGTATTTCTCCCTTACTTGTTCGATGAAAATAGTTCTGAGGCATTCGGCACGCCAACCTATCTGTCATTTGTCAAACTCTGTCATCTAACTCGGCCGCACCGGGTCTCGCATACTTTGCATGTGCAATGTTTGGGTTTCTGTAGAGGAAAATGTTGGTATCTCACGTAGCGTAGATGGTCGTTGGCTTGTTCGCTGATCGGGGCTATTTGATTGCCAACGTTTCATCGCCAATCGAGGTAACATCATCAGTGCGTTATTCGGGAGCATAGTGGTGCGTGCCGGTGGGTTGTTGGTTGTGCGTTAAGCAGTGTTGCGTGTGTGTTGGTCTACGTGCTGCTAGCCGGGGATGACGTATGATCGCGATTAGTTGTTCGGTCGAGCGGTTCCATTGGTTGATCTCCGGACAATGGTATGGTGGGAAATTCACTACATTACATGATTTCCTGTGTAAATGGACGCATTTCCAGTTAGTAACCATAGCCAAACCGTCGTTAGAGGATCTGTTGCCCTATGATGCACAACCACAAGCAGTCTGTGAATTGGCGTCGAAATATGAAAACTGCCAGCCACAAAACTTTTCACATCCACAATGCTGTCGGACTGATTCGAGGCTCTTCAATGCGCGACTGTCTCAGCTTTCTCTCTATGAGAAAATAGTAATTTACTCACTAGTGAACTGGTCATAGCTTTTCGTTTCAGAGGAGCTTGGTAAACAATCGGTAGCTTTTATTTGGGCAACGTTTCGCTTCATCAGGCCAAGTGAGCAGGTCACCAGATTGGCCAGGTTATAAGGCAGACGGGGAACCAATCAGTAAGTCAGTCTTCTTCAGGTTACCACACTAGATCGGTGTTGAGTGTCAATTAACGCATCTTGTCGGCTAGTATGATTGCCAAAATCTTGAATTGATAGGTTGGAGGAGCTTCAAATTATTTCCGATCGCTTTTTGTTCCTTAATCTTCCACTTCAGGGCACTTCACTTGGTGATTCACCTCGGGTGCCACTGGTAGATTTTCGTTGATCTCCGTGGGCATTTGAATGCTGCGACAATTTAGTTGAGGGGAGGGGAGGTGCGTAATGTCAAGTGGAATCCAGATGATGACTACTCTTCCCTCTGACAATCACACACCAACACGTGTTAGCTCGATTGACCCAAGACCGTTCTCCACACGCTTGCCAGTTCCACATCTTTTATTTTGTTAACACTGGGATGCTTGGCGATTCCTACCGCCTCTCTGTGACGAAACGACGACTTCTCAATCGGTCCCAAACTTTTTCCAATTGATTGGTGTTGTAGCTTTGCTTCCAACGTGTGACTCCTCCCCATAATTACCCTTCTGAATTGACTTGACTGTAGCTGATAGAGGCAGTATACACTTCGTACGCAGTTTTCAGCTGACAAACTGAACCGGATTACACATCCTTCAGAGATTCAAGAGAACCTATCAAAGAATGGATCCTAGTAAAAGTGGCCACTTTTTGCTTACTGGTCCTAGCGAACGGTTTAATCTTTCGCTACCAGTGGGTTACCAACTCCCTGGAGTTTTCTGTGATACTCACTTGTGATGTTTCCCAGCATAGATTAACTTTACCCAAAGGGACATAAGGGATATAAGTCGATAGCAGGGTATGGGGCTTTTTTTAACCGCGCACGTAAGCATGCTATGAGCATTGGAATCCGTAAGCACATCCAACTGACTCTCCAGACCTGATTTGAATGTCACGTGGTTACTATGGTGGTTTGACATTTTTAACAGTCTGTGTATTCGCGTTCTTTCTGTGTATGTGTCAAGCGGCATTCAGAATTCCGATGTTACTGGCTTTCATTCGCTGGGGCATAAAAAGTGAGAAAACACCACGATGATAATGATATGGCATATTTCAGTTTCAAATTCTAGCGATATTTGGGTTGCAACTATTTTTCTCAGCTGGTTTTAGGAACCTGTTGGATGATGAGTTGGCATCAGTTAAAAAGTAGGTAGAAGTCTTGGAGTACATGCTGGCGGACAAAATATTATTGTAGCGGTGTCGTTTAGCTTCATAACAATGACCTTTTACTGGAATTTGCCACCGACACTTGTCCTTAGTCTTCCTTGTTCCGGTCACCATCGCACTTATTTGGTGCGATTTGAAAGATTCAACCGAGGTCCCCCGTCACACTCTGCTTCTGCCTGATTCCACTCCTGCACACAGGTTCCTGACTGATGTGTACGCAGTTCAGTCAAGGCAAGTATCTATAAAACAATACAGAGTCCGTGAGAATTCGTATCCTAAATCCCGAAGGGAAAGTTTGATAGGGTGCTGTTTCCAAATTAGAGCGAAAATAGCGGCGCAATCGTATCCACTCCGTTCTTCTTTGGTCACGTCGGTTCCTGTCCTGGCAGTTACATTTCTGTACTTACTGTTAGCGTTTTGTAGTAGATTTTGGTGTTATCTTGACGGATTTACTTAAGTTGCGTTAAAACAACGAAGGTAGCGAACAAAACTTGTTTTCTGTGATTGTTACTCTTGTCTGATACATCACAAATTTATATGGTACCAGTAGTCACGTGAAAAATGTTAAAATCGGGGCTACATACACTTTAGAGAAGTGGAAACCAAGGGAAGGAAAGGGTTCGAATGAGGAGTAGGTCAATGGAACAAGGAATCAGGTAAGTGAAGTCAATGTCAGACAGAATTTTTCGAAGGCCAGTTCAAGATCAGAAGTCGCGCAAGTTTCTTTTGGACGCAAAGTTGTGGATCCAGCAGTCGGATTCCAATCGCCTCTGTGATCGATGGTAGTCTGGATCGTACCAGTCGTGATCGGTTCAGAGGCACCCGGTATATGATAGCGTCGAGCTTGCTCTCTGTCGATGACATAACTGGTTTCGGCCAAATGTGATGCGATTGCACTTGAACCTGGTTTCTTCCCAATAGAACACTGTTCAGTTTCGGGTTTAACGGATTTCATAGTCTTGAGTATAAACCTTCCAGGATATCCGTTCTGCAAGAATGTGCCTACCAAGAAATCTAGTTTCTCTTGTAAACAGTTGGGGCAGCATATTTTCATTGCCCCCTCAGTCAGGCAAATAATTATTTGCAACGAAGTCAATCCAAAAGTTTTCAGCAACCTTGTGAGTAGTTTCCTTTATGAAAATATACAGCGATATATCGAATATCGTGCCAACTGAAACATGAGGTGGCCCGTGTGCAGCGCATTCAGTTGTAGAATATCATAAACGAGAGATCCAGTTGAGTCTCTTGTGAAAACCAAATTGATTTGCAAATGAGTCTATCTCTCGAAATCAGTCCTATTTGGGTTCACGTTTAACATAAGGCTGACGGAAACGGGGACTAAACCCATCTGATTAGCCACAAGAAGGGCGAAACCGGTCGTGGGCTGTCGAAGAGTTTTCAGTAACCTTTTGAATAGTTTCCTTTATAAACATGTTCTGTTGCGAAAAAGCCCATCTGCATGAGGATCCCATTCAAAGGTGACTCGGTTGCTGAACTAATTACCAGAAGGCTCAGAAACTCTTGACACGACATGCTTGGCTGCTAATCTGTGGGTTGAGCTTCAACTCCAGCCCCACTATCAAATTCCGCTCGAAGGACGCATTGCCATGTTCTACCATCAGCTTTTGTGTGTACTCATTTGCATGCTCTCACCGAGCATCATACGCTGATGGTACAACAAGGCATTCGTCAGACTTAATGTGAGAACACAATCCCGTATCTGAGAGGGGCAGTTGGAAGAAACAGGCTCAAATGCAATTGCATCACATTTAGCCGAAACCAGTTATGTCATCGACATAGAGCCAGCCCGACACTATCAATACCGGGTAACCTCTGAACCGATCACGACTGGTACGATCCAGACTACCATCGATCACAGAGGCGATTGGAATCCGACTGCTGGATTCACAACTTTGCGTCCAAAAGAAACTTGCGCGACTTCCGAGCTTGAACTGGCCTTCGAAAAATTCTGTCTGACATTGACTTCACTTACCTGATTCCTTGTTCCATTGACCTACTCCTAATTCAAACTCCCCTCCTTTAATTTTCATATCTCTGAAGTGTGTGTACTTCCGATTTTAACCTTTTTCACGTGACTTCCGGTGATATATTAGCCAAGAGGAAAAATCACGGAAGACAAGCTTTGTTTGCTACCTTCATTGTTCGTATGACTTCTACGGGTATATTCAATCAACTATTTTGATCTGTTCACCCACTAGACTTGAGTTTCGTTCTCATTTAGGCTTATCGACAGTGTATCTCATTGACTGGGCCTCGATACCAAGAGTATTCTTCCACCAACTCATCTATTTAATCACGAGTAAGAATGAGAAACGGAAGTCTGTTTTCTTTTGTGCAAGCAGCGGTTATTGAACAGTTCAACATGCGTGCACATGACATCTTCGGAACACACTCACGTATGCTCATCAGTTCCATAATTACAACTAATCTCGCGGATGGTTCTATCAACCATGTTACTCTTCTATGTGACCTTGGAAGACCGCTCCGTTAACTGAATCTGAGCCGTCTTACTTTCTTGGTAGATTCTACTCAACGGTCTAAAATCTTCGGGCTATTGAGAGGTGGCAGATAAGAGGGTACTCATTGATGACGAAAATTCGTGAAATGTTGAATTAGAAATGTGTGAATGACAGTGGTTCACCATGATTACTAGTGGGACTTTCATCTTTGAGAAGCATCGTGAGAATTTCTTCGTAACAGGATTTGTTGGAAATGTTGTTTAGAAATCACATCTTACTGACATTTTGGAGGACAAAAGTCCCAGGTCAAATCCTTTCGCGGTTGTACCGAAACTGTTTGTACCGGTAGCATGTTTTCTCCAACAGTTTGTTTGAGCCCGTTTCAATCTATGCTTTTTTTTGACGTGATGTAACGATTTTACGATGGATGGACAGACGGGATGTCCGTGTTGATATGTTTTGTACCTTTTGGTTTAGCTTTGGATTAAAATTTCAACTTTTAGCCTGTGCTACGCTAATTTCTTTACTTTTTTTTGACGTGATGTAACGATTCCGTTTACGATGGACAGACGGGATGTCCGTGTTGATATGTTTTGTACCTTTTGGTTTAGCTTTGGATTAAAATTTCAACTTTTAGCCTGTGCTACGCTAATTTCTTTACTGATAATCTGTATTGGTTTCCGTAGAGAGATACAAAGATTAGTGGTAGATGCGTTCGTCATGTGTATCATACTGATCTATTCTTTTTACCGGAGATGAATGGGGATTTTGGTTTTGTTCGCTCGGAGCGCCATCCTAATTTGTGTCGGGGCATGGTGATTTCGGATTAGACATGGTCCTCCGATCCGATCGGTCAATTAGATGCATATTTTAGGCACTTTTCACACTAATTTAAAGTACTCGTTTTCTGCTGTTCGCGTGGTGGCTCTTTGTCTTGTTTGTTCCATGCCCCGCAACACAGTTTCTGAGGATACCCACAGGGCTTTTGGCAGCGTCAGCTGAGGTTTGGTGTCTTTGTGTATGCCTTAGGTTTGTTATCTATGTGGCACTTGAATCTAAACCTTTATCCCATTTTCGTACCACTGAAGTATCCTTCCAGTTTTCTGCTTAGTACTTTTCATTGGTGTTTGACCATTCTATACCAGCCCTGTTATCCACGACTTATTTCAGTTCAACTCCACTCAATTCTCGTCGAAGTGCCTCAGCTTGCAGTCTGCCTCGAATCGGCGCCAGCCCGAACGAGAACACTCCGGAGCTTCATTTCCCTTCCTACTCTCATGCATTCCCTAACCCAATCAGTGGTCACCACAACACTTCGGTCCAACTGTTTCCTCATCGTTCCTCCTTCGGTCAGTCGCTGCTCACCAAAACCCCGTCGCAGCCGATCACTACTCATCCTTCGGATCAACTGGACCGGAAGTCCACCTTACCGAACGGTGGTTCCACACCACCACCACCACCATATCTTGCCCCGTCATCCAGAGACTCAGACGATCGCTCGGACTGTGCCCACAACACAACGACTCCACCTCATCTGTCCGCTTTGCAGCCCCTCAATTTGAACACCGACCTTGGTAGTTCCGGTCGCGAATCGGTGCATGAGATTGCCAGATGGATCCGCGACTCTCCGGCTTCCGGCGTAAGCTTTGAATCGCATGCATGTTGTTGATTACGTTTAGGTTTGCAGTGGTCTCACTGCTTGTGCACTCTTCCAAACTCATACCGATATGCGATAGATTAGCTGTTCGAAAGTTTTATATCACTCCACTGTTTAATCTGCTCCACTTTGTCTTCAACCGTCTGGCGATTAATGATGGATATACTCGACTCCATCATCATTTATGGAGGTCGTTAAATTGTAACCGGCGTCCCACTCATATCGCATCGAAACCTGTCGACCGTCGGGATAGTAATTCGGTTGATGTCCCGAAAAGCATTTATCGTAAAAAATCGTTCAGATGTAGCACCTTTCCGGTGCCTAACTGCCATGCCACCCGAAGGAAGCGCGAGGGCTGGGATACTGCCAGGTTGCTCAAACCTAGACAGGAGAAGTCGAGAGGCAGAGGTCGGGTTCGAACCACGGACCTTCCGGTCAGTCAATTCGCGCTCTAACCACCTGGACCATCTCGCTCTGTTGCCTAATATGGTCGGATTCAAAATTGCCTTCAACGACACCAATTTCTTCACCATTTGAAATGGTCGAGAATGTTGGTGGGTGGGGCAGTGTGATTGACGGTTGAGTTGTTCTGTGAGTTTGCTTCATACGTGTCATCATCAGTCGCAGTTGTTGCGCAGTTCAGTAGCGATGCGTGGTATTTGAGTGATGAATCACTTCTTGCGCATTGATCGGTGCTGCACTTATGTTTACATATGTTCTATTGACAAAACGTGACTTTTGAGTACGACGAGATATTTGGATAATGGGTTCTATGGATGGGTTTACCAGATCGGGTTATTGTTGATGGGCGTCCGGATAACCGGTTTGCCAACATTTATCAAAATCTCTTATAATAGCGTACCGTCTAAATGACACTTACCGGTTTCCAATTGCCAACCGATGGCACCACCTCAATTTTCAGTGTATCAGCTATAAACTGTGTGCCATAGGCACATTGGTTCCAGCTGCTAGTTTCCATCACCGGAAAACGGGAAAGTGGAACATGCAACCAAGTCTCGGAGGCGAAGGCATGTTCAGTTTGTTCAGAGATTGGGCGATAGCTTTGATGCACAAGCGCCACTGACTGCGCGATTGGGCCGTTTCCGCCAATGTCATTAACCACTGGTGGTTTGAGTCCCTGGGTCTCCTTCCAGCGATGCGGCAGTTGCCCACCCGATTAACTTTACTGATTAGTGTTTCCGTACTTCGTCGCTAAATTATACACTGTCCACCTCTCGGTCTCCACTCAGCACAGGGCTAGGAGAATAGAGCTGTGTGAGGCAGATGGTCTTTCGGTATGCGGAGTACAAGTCCTAACCGGTGCATCCTATGAAGCGTGAGTAATGCATCTATCCCGGGAGTGTTTCTTCTTCCTAAAACCATATAGCGTACCTCAGCATTACTAATCTGATGTTCCCACCAGAATTGACCAATGCTGCGGAGACACCGATGATCAAACACTGACATCTTCCGCATGTCCTCTGTGAGTAGGGGCCACTTCTCGGATTCATAAAGGGTACGGATCACACCGCCGTAGTGTAAACTCTTCCCTTGACAGACAAGCTCACGTCACGTCGGCGCCGTAGGTATCGGATGTTGGCAAAAGCTGCTCTGGCCTTTCCGATTCGAGATATAATCTCGTCTCCAGTCAGTCCACTGGAACTTATACAGCTACCCATGTCGTTTGGCCCACCTGCAAGCATGAGGTGTGGGTTTGATCCCACCCGGTTTGTAGCAGCACTTTACTCTGCAGGTGTGAAGCGTATGCCAAACTATGAAGCAGAGTTATTTAGGTTATTTACAGTCGTTTGCATTTGAGAAAAATCTGAACCAAGGAGAGCAATATCGTCTGCATACTCAGTGTCTGTGAGGGAACGTCCCGGGAGCATTTCGACTCTCGAGGTCTCAGATGCAGGCAGAGAAATTTCAAGCAGCATATCAATAACAAAGTTGGGGAGGAAGGGGAAAAGAGGACAGCCTTGTCTAACATCACTGGACGTGGTGGGCTCAG
The DNA here is from genome assembly GCF_000715545.1 of Opisthorchis viverrini. Lineage (NCBI taxonomy): Eukaryota > Metazoa > Platyhelminthes > Trematoda > Opisthorchiida > Opisthorchiidae > Opisthorchis > Opisthorchis viverrini. The sequence continues at coordinate 299,420 of NW_008751776.1, read as the reverse complement.
GCGAGAGCTTCCCGTATACTCGTACGCGCCCACCTTGTGATACAACTCCTGACGACGTCAGTGTTGGTTGGCGTACGCACAAACAGACTTGGATCACAGCTCTTTCTTCTCCCCACGCCATCTTTATGTAACTCAACATAGTAGTCATCAGTTTCCCAAAAACTGAACGACGTTAGGATTGGGGATTACCAGATGAATGTAGAGAGGGACCAGTCACGTGCACGTTTTGGCCGTAATCTAGCTGTTAACGCGCGAAGTAAGTTTAGTCGAAAGCGAAGCGTTTTCCGAGCCCACGTCCGGGTAAATATCAAATCCTTCACCAAGAATAATGACCATTCAACTGGATCTGATTGAGGTAGACTCATCGCATGCTGAAGGTCTGATGAGCTTTGTTAGTTGTTTTTCTTTCTCAGGAAGTGCAAAAGCTGGGACATCTCGTGTATCTCGTAAAAGGCTTGCTGCAGTCTAAATATAGCACTATTGGGTTGTGGAGGGCTGTTCAGAAGTGTAGCTAGCTTGTGATTGGAAGTTACTAGGCGTCGCTCATCCTTCAGGCACAAAATTTCCATCTGAAGTTGACTGGCTTCTCGAGTGACAAACCTCCAGAGGAGAATTCATGTGCCTATTTAGATGTTTACTTTTCCGGATAGCTCACTTAAATTTCTTACTGATGTGAAAATGTTGAAGTGTACATCAAGTTTTCATCTTTGTTGGGGCTTCGTTTTTGACGCCGAGATAACTTGGTGCTCTAGGCGTGAACTTACTGACCGAAGGGTCCGTGGTTCGAATCCAACCTCGGCATCTCGACTGCTACTCTCTAGGCTTTGGCAACCTGGCAGTATCCCAGCCCTCGCACTTCCTTTAGGTGGCATAGTAGCTATCCACCTAAAAGATGCTGCAATTGAATGATAGTTGTTCGTTTTTTTTCTTTGTTAAGAAGCACCAGCAATGAGTGTCTCACTAATTCGGGAGTGGGTTCAAACTTCGAGCACTACCAAACTGGAACTTCGAAATTCCCTCAAATAGGTAGTCCACAAAATCCATGCTGATGAGTTAGTTGTGTGTTCTTCCGACCGATTTGACAATGATGAAGGGTGTTTGCTCATGGGTCTATGAGTTGTGTCTGTCAGTGTAATGCAGGTAAACTCATCATTTGAATAACAGCTTCAACTTGGACCCCGTCGCCAGTGAACATTAGTGAGCAGTTTTGCAGTGAACCCAAATTGAAACTTCGAAATTCTCTCCATTTACTTCAGTTTTCTAACCTAGTCAGCTGCTGCTTTAAACAAGTCATCCCGTACCGCGTGTGTATTTGAGATCCATAACATCCTGTTCGCTGTAACAGTGCGCAGGCAATCCTTCGCCATGTACCAATCGATAACAAAGAGAGACTTGACTGTTGCACGAGCTCTACCCGCAGTATTAATATACTTACTAAGGATAAAAATAGATGACAGTTTCAGCTGAAACAATTTATCGCTACCTAAAGTTTTCTGGGCCCCTGGCATAGATTGATGAAGTTGCATGAATCACCGATGAACAGCATGGGAGCTGCGGCTCTCGCTCGCAGATCCACATCAGATTCAGCGTATTTCACTGCCTCGTATCCGTTATTGATTCCTTTCATCGGTCCTTGTTTCCCTCATGTTCTGTTATTTCGATCATAATTGTAGTCCCAACACAAAGTACTGTATGGCTGGAAAATGGCCACCCGTATGATTAATTTCCTCTAAATCCTTCTGTAAGGAGTGGAAGTCAAAGTCATCATCACGGCATGGACATCAGCACACCACAGTGCCTAGTCGTTCAGTTGTAACACCCTTTCGGTGTCCAGCTGCCATGCCACCCGAAGGAAACGCTACGGCAGGAATACCGCCAGGTTGCTCAAGCCTAGACAGGGGAAGTCGAGAGGCAGAGGTCGGGTTCGAACCACGGACCTTGCGGTCAGTAAACTCGTGCTTGGGCCACCTCGCCCCCGCTGGTGCCTAACTACCAGGTAATCGTGGAAGAAATCCACAAGAATCAGTTGGCTTAAAAGTTCAATGTCTCCTAGGAAGACGGCCAGGGAGAGCTTACCAAACCTCGTCGAAATTACCACTGATCTTTTTTTATAGCAGGGCTAACAGCATTCGCACAGCCTCCAGTTCGGCCAAGAAGTATGTGTTCGGTGGGGGCTTCCAAAGACGTACAGAGAATCACATGGACCCCAATCAGAAAGGCGCCCATTTTGATACCAACCGCTTTCATTTCACCTGGCCGTTTCCTGATCCGCAGACTCTTCACCAGCAATGAATGGATGTATGCTTCACATTAATGCGGCTGCCGAGGTGCGCAAACCGATAAACAGACTCGTGCGTTCACAAGGGATGCAAGGATTATGAATTCTGAAGCACAACTTTGCACTTATAAGGTGTAAAACGCATTTCGAGACTTCGTTCGACGCTCGATTTGATGTTAAGTTGGATTCACTGCTTTCTCATGATATTGTTCACATTGTGGTGATTGGGCGAATGTGTGTGCTGGCGTTCTAAGACCTGACTGTCGTCCACTCGGTTACAGTTGAGTTACTGTTGGACCGTTCCTCTACGTTCGCTTCAGATTTATAGTATCCTACAACTTGACCATGACAGGCCTAATTTCACATGTTCGAAAAAAGGACACTTCACGTGCCGCAACCTTATCATAATTTCCTTGAACGCACGTGAAGACCTTAAATGAGAAGACTATCTTTCCCTGTTGGTCGGATTAGATTAAATCCCTTCTGGCCGACTCATCGATGTCGAGGTTTGCACTGCCTGCTTTCAAGGTACTCTTTTCATTTAGTCGCATATATTTAGGCTTTATGAAGCCTAACCTTTTCATAACTTTGGTTGGTTGATCTCGCTGAAACGCAGGTGATCCCCGTAAACACTTTCCTCTTACACAAATAAGTGTGATAGTACCTGGTGCTGATCGCCACGCCACTTGGACACCTCTCGCCACACCATTGACACATCTATTACATCGTTTCGATTGATGATGAGGCCCACTGCCCAACTCAGCGAGCAAAGTAACAGCCAAGTGTGCGAATTTACTCGATAACACCCTCTTCACTAGCAGATTCTCATCATTTTCTCCACATGGCAGACAAAAACTCCTGCTTTCATAATGTGTCTGAGGTTTTTCTATCAGCAAATCAGATGCTACCGCTTCAAGCTTAGTGGCACACGCATTAGACACGTCATCGTCCATCCGTTTTTACTCCCCACAACCAGAAAGCAGAGCTAAGATCAACCCAGTTCCAAGCATAATTCTCCACCATGGAGCCGCTTGTCCCACCCTTTTTGCACAATCCCCTCGCTTGTCTCTGTCTAGACTTGGTAATATGACAGTATTTCGGTTAAATTATCATTGCAATTTCGAACGATTTGCGTTCTCCTTGGTATTCGAGTCATCTCCGGAGTGTACCTGTCCTTAAACCGGTTTGCGGATACCAGCCAGTGTCTGACCTACTTCCTCTTTTATCATCTTCACGTGTTTTACCACTGTTTTGAGATACGTACATTTACGTGTGTGCCACCTACACGTAAACGCATTGTGGTGCATTTCACCTGCTCACTTGATCGATGACGCTGATGACTGTGGCGGCGGTGGTGGTGGTGGTGGAGACGTCATGACACAGTGTATTTCGGTCCCGTGTAGACAACCCGATAGGTGGGTACGGACCTGTCGCAGATGTGTACACATCAACCACCCTGAAACGACCTCGTACTTAGGCATACCTACTACTGGACACATTCAGTCATATTAGAAAATCTTGATAGAAAAATTATCGTGTGTGCTGTGAATCTATCGAAATTCACACTCGAAAAAATACTACCGCATTTTGCCTTGTATAACATGCTGCTTGTAGGGTTGATGAAATTCCATCGAACATTTAAGAAATGCCTAGTCACTTTGAATAGCAATCCAACTGAGTCACGGGGTGGTCTTTCTGCTCGGTTGGAGAGTCAGTGAACATTATATCACTTGAGTTGGACAGCGTGTTTCGCTATATTCTATCCAAATACATACTACTCATTCTACTTGGTGTTCAAACTGCAATCCGGAAGTTTAGGAGCTTGTTAAGTGTTTGCTGTGCAATAAACAACCGTTCAATATTTCTCAACTGTCTTTTGTATGTTGGCTAAATGTGTTGTTGACTTAGATCCGAATTTGAAAGTGTAGGGTAGCTTATCTATCGTTCTGCTTGTTTGTAGTAAAAACGTTTAGCCACCCTAGCATTCCTTCACGTCAAGGTCTTCAGGTATTTTAGCTTGACTTGTTCAAATTTAGCGTCGTCGGTTCACTCGTGCAGTCTCCCATTTTTGCACATGTTACGATCCGTTTTCACCTCGAATCACCTAATTACTCTCGTCCACCTGAGTGCATTCCCAAGTTCGTAAATGTGACGTTCTTTGTAAATGAGCAAAAGTTGTGCGGCGTGGCAAGCACCACAAACCGTGTGTCACAACAGTGCTACACCCAAGTGTGTGATAGAGTATTGCTGTGAGGTCTCTGTGAACTGCTTATCTGTTTTCCAAAGCCAGCGACTGAAGTTCTAAGCTCATGCTAGAACAAAGCTGAAGCGGGAGTTTGCCGAGATGCGGTACTTCGCACAGAAATCGATCAATAAACACATTGACATCGACCCGGTGTATCAGTCACCACGAACAAAACAGTTGCGGCACTCCGAACCACATGGGAAGCCTGACAACTTAGCGACATCCTGCATGCGAATCAGATCAAAGAAAGAACTCTGCTGAAAATAGGTTACTCAATCAAACAACTAAGTGGAACGAAACTAGAGCACAAGGCAAGAAGAAAACAGCCCCATCATAATGGAGGATTAGAACGGTTGAATTGAAGGCACCCAACCAGACACAAGGAGGTGAAACAAAAACGCAACACAGATCCCAAGCTGACCAATCAAATTACTCGAAAGCCACACAGGAACGACCACTCACCCCAGAGATACTGTCTAGGTACTACAAGCGCAGACAGAAGAGGAATTCTCCCACCCAGACCCGCACTGGTTATGAAGCATTAGCAACCCAAGCAAACAGACCAGCAACCAAGCAGCTACCAATATTCGGCAAATGACCGCAGTTTGCAGGTGATCGAACTGGTGGAGAGAATCCTTCTTAAGAGAGTTTTCAACGTTTCACAAGCAGCCACGACGTACGGTGTGTTTCTCATTTCTTCCTTCCTTGAGTTGACTACTGTTTACGCTATATAGACAACACAGTATATTTGTCTTGTGTCGGTGGCGAGAATGACCGCTACTCCCTACGCATCCCTTTTCCACTCATCGATTCCTGTGGAAATGGCGAGCAAATACAAAGGTCCAAAGCCCGCAACATCGTTGGGAATCAGTTTGCCCCAAATTGCCATACGAACTTATTTTGTCGAATTTTGCATCCTCAAAGATGTGTTGATACGTTCCCAGTGGCTTGTGGTTCCGACATTCATCGGAGAAAGACCCTTGCATCGTCGCTTTGCATCTGATTTGTTAACTAGTGCATTAGTTCGTCTCCTAGAAAAGTTCAGATTTGTATCGTTGTTGATTCCACACTCACTGATTAAGCAACATGTCAACGGCGCTGTTGGTGAAGGTTTTCCGCAATGATGTCACCATCAGGGGTGTCGAAACTGCCATCGGTCCTGGCAGGTTGATGCATGCGTTCAGCCATATTTCACCCTGGAAGTTTTACGATTAATACGGTACACAAGCATGGAACTGGTATCGACATGTGTGAATTTCATGTCGTTTTCAACTTGAACATTTGCCTACGTCCCTAGGCAGTCTACAAAATCCATGCTGATGAGCTAGTTATGTTTTCTTGCGACCGATTTGACGATGATGAAAGGTGTTTGCACATGGGTCTATGAGTTGTGTCTGTCAGTGTAATGCAGGTGAACTCATCATCATAACAGCTCCAACTTGGACCCCCGTCACCAATAAACACCAGTGAGCTGTTCTGCAGAAAATTGTGTAAATTCGAGCGCTTCTGATCGAAATCGCTCTCTGATCAAGTTGGGTCGCCCATTTATTGCCTTTTTTCGTTCACACGAGGCTTTACCTGGCCTTCAGATGCATCCAGCTGACTAGTTTATCTAAAGGCATCATGTTTCTGCTCTGGGTTGTTAAACCATACAGATGAGAAGACGGGTTTTTACGAAGCTTTTGCTGTGGAAAATGGTCGGTTGGTAAGATTTATCTTATTTCCAATTTAAGAAGGCGTAGCTATCAGAGCATCTGAGACGGGCGAATGATGAGTGTTTACAGTCCAGTTTAACCCCTCTCTCGTTTCCGTCTGTTCTGTTCACTTTTCAGATCACACCAGAGTTGATTGATGTGTTGTACAACATGGCACAACAATACGGTATGTATTCCTCCCGTTCTGAAAGTCGAACTAGCCGTGAGTGTCGTTCCTGTGTTCCTAATCTCCTTATCGGTGTTTTTCCTCATCTTTCATCATTACTGGTCCTGTTCGGGTTATATCTATCACCGTGCATGTTCTCATACCGTCTGGTTTTTCTAACACATAGGGTTGTTGTTCTTGCTTATCTACTGAGGAATTCGGATGGCCCGGTATTTAAGTTCCCTGTTGTACAATTCAACGTCAATGTGTTGGAATATAGGTAGCTTAGGTGTGCTTACTGGTGCTTGATCAGACGCTCGTTGATCTGTTCGCCGAGCTTGGCAATTGGCTTGCAAACGTTTCGTCCCTGGTCGAGCAGTTATCGTCAGTGCATAGTTGATTGGGTGCTTCCTCCGTGCCTGACCGCGTGTATATTGTTTCTGAAGAGTATCTACTGCCCTGTCATTTGATTGGTTCGTTGGCAAATACCTTGTACTATTATTGGCCTGAGCTCCGAAGTTTGCAAACCCATTGCAAAGCTCGGTGAACGGATCAACGACCATATGATCAGCATTGTTATACTGGTACTATCCGTTTTCTGCGTGTGTGGGGGGGAGTGAAGAGTTCGACTATGTAGCAAACCTGTTCTCTAGTCTTGTGCAGTACTCTTTCGGCAGATTCAAGTATGTTTCACTGACGAGGGTGTTCTCTCGTAGCAGCCGTATGGCATGCGTTCTTCAATGGTAATCGAATTTCGTTTATATTTCATACTTACCAGCAGCTTTTATGTGGGTGGGGTAGAATTTTTCATTTCATCCGCAGTGAACGTTCCAGCTTTTCAACCGTTTTTGGCGCATCCATACTTGCGCGACATGCTAATGTTCCTCAGCATCCCTCTTCAAGCCCACCCTACATAACGTGAGTAACACGACGAGTTGCCACGAGATTCCACTCTTATTACTCATTAAACGACGAGAGCAATGGTTATCATAGCTTACTCAAGTTGTCCTACTTCGCTTTATCCTACCCTTCAGCTGTATTGTCTTCGGTCGATATTTCGACTGAAATGTTCCAGTGAACGGTGCTCTGTGCTTATTACAAGTCTAAATTATCAGTCAATTCAAGCCGTCATAAAGCTTTTCTATCCATTCCGTGAGCAAAAACAGAGGGCTTATTGTGTTCACTCTCCTCATCCACGAAACCTAGACTTGTAAGTTAAATACTGGACGACGTTAGCAAAAATGTGGGGCGAACAGATAGTCGACTTGGAAATAAAATCAAAACTGTCCCTGCATCAAGCGCAGCCTGGTAAATTCTGACGCGTAAGGACTCACCAACTGGCGGCAACAGAGCTCTTGAAGGCTTGTCTGAAGAAGTCGCCCCCAGATAGAAGCTAACCTCCGACTTCTTGAAGTCAGCCGCGCTGCCACTCTTTGGACCTACTCTAGTGTGTTCAACCGTACGCTCCGGTAGGCATCGGTGTCGATGTGGCTGCTAGAGACCTGATTGATTACATGGGTCGCAGTAGCTGTACCAAATTATGCCCGCGCTGTAGTGGTACAAACTGTGGTAATTTTGTACGGTGTTCTATGGTCGTCTCTAATCTGACTCGAGTTTCAACAGCGCTAGTTATCTGCTCCCATGAGCAGATGGAACGTTCACACACACACACGCACAATTTGTCCCCTTTAATCACTCTGTCGTTCATCTGTTGCACCCCTTCGGTGCCTAACTGCCACGCCACCAGAAGGAAGCGCAAGGGCTGGGATGCTGCCAGGTTGCCCAAGCCTAGACGGGGGAAGTCGAGAGGCAGAGGTCGGGTTCGAACCACGGACCTTCCGACTAGTAAATTTGCGCCCTAACCACTGAGCCATCTCGTCCCCTTTACCAGATATTGAGCAAAGCGCCGAAGTTGCGTTGCGGTAGACCATGCTGCGACTAAAAAAACCTCGTAGCATGGACTGCTTGAAGCCCTAAGGATGGTTTGGACCGAATACCAAGTCTGGACAGCGAGAGAGCTGTGGTACAGTGGGGTGATTTGTTTGTGATTGTACCTACTCGACGGTGGCGTTGCTACAATCGCCATGGAACTATGCCGTGGACTTGTTTTAGTCAACTATTGAGATGGTCGCGGTACTTTTACCATTTGTTAATTACTTTGCCCAGTGGTTACTTTGTCCTGTCTGATGTGGATAGGGTATCATTTCTGCAATGTTCGCATCTTTTGTAAAAGTTACAGTCCTGCATGAATAAGTTTTTTTACACCTTGGTCATCGCTATTCTGTGAGACACACGAGATTTGTTTGCAGCAAAGCGGTGCACCAAGGGTCGTTTGCGAACAGTAATTTAATCGTACGCATGACGTGATTAACCCCTCAGGGGTTCGCCGAATTGGCTGTGAATCAGTTTTTGGCTTGGCCAGTTGCATTTATCCATGGAAGTACCCACGTTTCCGGTTTCTAATCAATCAGAATTAGGTTGCGCACTTTGGGTTGATTGTTTGGTCGGTAACAAAAGTTATTAAAAACTCTTCTCTTAACGTTGTGTTTTCCCATCAATCATCCCAGAATTAGGTTACTTTGCTTCTCGACAAAAGTGCGTACATTGGTTGTGAAGAAAAGAACAATATGTCTTATGGGGCCCTCGTTTGACAACATCCTCACTGTTTTTCGAAATGCACTGCACTGCACGATACTCGTGAAATATTATCCACGGCATAGGATTATTCAAGGTGAAGGGCATGGAGCGATCGGATAGATTCTTTCCTTTGTGCTGTGTTGTTCGTCCATTTGTGTGTTAAAGTCCAGAAGCACCTGTTCTTTTGCAGACCAAGTTCGATTCTCAACAGTTCCCTATTTTTCTCCGCTTTCAGGTTCTCCCAGTCAGGTAGCACAGAACTTCTACCGTAGCCTGGTGAACGGTTCAATGTGCCGGTCTCCTCTCCTGAGTAACGGACCTACCCAAAGTGGCAGTAGTGGTAATACCTTTGGTCCTCTGGCTATACCTGGATCCGGAACAATGATGACAGGCAGTGCGGATATTCCTTCTGTCTCAGCCTGCAGTAATACAAACAACAGCAATTGTAATGGACACAAAACCTCCGGGTCTTCCTTACAATCGCCGATATCGTGTTGCAACGTAACCGGTGCTCCCACATACCATATCCACCCAGTTCATCAACTTCGTGGCCTTAGTTTTACTCCACTGTCGGTAGATCCTGAGCCCTCCTCGTCAGCATCCGCACCAGCAACAGCAGGGAATTCAGAATGGCAACCCAGATCTTCCGTTGCTCCTCCCTCCCCCCATACATTGTCTCCAAATCAGCTTGCACGATCCAGTCGTTATGGTTCTTCTGTATCTGCCACTATGACCAGTACCCCTTCACCCACTCTAGCCGCAACCCAGTACCCGAGTGATTCCATTGTGCACGAATTCCGCTCACAGTGTCGTCCGGTGAGACGTTGATTTGTTTATTCTGTTTTTCGGTCTTCGCACATGAATTTGTTCTGATTTAGCATTTGTGCCCCAGCCCAGTGGACGTAAAGGACTTCATCTTGTGCTTCATTCCCGTCGCTTTCAACTGTTTTGCACCTACTCAAAGGCCTGTGGAATTTTTTCCTTGGTTCTTTATCGAAAATCTAGCCAAGAAGATTCGTGCCTTTTGCATGCACGTCCAATGCGGCTCCAAGCTGTTCCCATCGTTTCTGCTGTATTAGATAAAGACCGCTTTGTACACAACATGTGTTGTGTCGTGCTATACGTATACGAATATTTTACGCTGATCTCTTTTTGACTTTGTTATCTGTATTTTTCCATCAGAACTAACTTATCTCACCCATCTACCCCGGTACTGTCTCCCTTTCATCGCTTTTTGTACATTGATTCTTCCGATTTTACCAAACCGACCTGCCATTATGACTGCCTATTAGCTCTCTGTCAATTTCATGGCCACTTGCCCTCCCGACTTCGCTCCGCTACGCATACATAGCCTTTGCTTTGCCTTTCTGGCCGCAATCGTGGTCGTGCCCCGCCTTCTAATCACTCTGGCGCCATGAGATATTAATTTTATTTTTATACTACTTATTACGTTTCGAGTAGGCAACAGCAAGCCGCGACTGTTCACTGCAAGGATAGTTTATGATCCCTGCTTGTTTTCGCCACTGAGTCCGAAACCTTCTCCCAGTGTTTTACACATAGGTTTATCGGATTTAATTCGACAGGCGCCAATTGTTTAGTTTCTGTTTATCATCTCTGCTCCGTCAGTTCTACGGAGCCGACAAGTGAATACAACATGATCAGTTGTTTTGTTTGATCCCTTAAATCTCCAGTTGTTTCCCATCGACTAATTTGATGCCGAGTTTGACCAAGAGTCCTATTTGTGTGTTTGTTCGTTCTTGTGTAATATATTTTCTCTTCCATTTCGTGGCCTACGCGTCCTTCCTCCTTGTGCCACAACGGCGATTTCTGGTGTACATTTGTTTTTTATACGAAAGAATACAACCACTACTTCTCTCTCTTGTGCAATGTTCGTGTACGAATAAATATGGTGATTTGCGCACATTCAGCACATACTCCCAGAGCCATTGGTTCCTTTGATCCAACAAGGGTTTACCCCTTTCTGGTCAACCGACCTGTGTCGTAAAGTACAATATCGGTAGCTGAATTCGTGCAGTGAGGCTTTTCGCAGTTTGGAGCGATGTGGGTCGTATACGTAAGTACCGATGGCGAAGATGTCTTCAACAGTGCGACTATGATAACCGTGAGCAAATGATGTCGAAGAGTTGATCATTGGCCAATGGTCAATGATTGGGGAACGACAACCCATTGATTTTCGTTGTATCTGAAGCTTGACGATACAAGAGGTCATCTAGTTCCGAAATATGTGGTTTGGGCGGACTTGCTGTTCGTTCCTCGCGAGAATACCGCTCTGTCACGAGGCGAGCCGCTTGCGTAGTGGTGCCATGCCATCCGAAGTAACCCCACCCCATTTTTCCAAACTGTTTGTGGTGAGTCGTCGTGGAACGGGCTATCGAATCTCCCTCGTTTTACACACAATCCTTAACTGGTAATGCAATAGTTACGCTTAGGCTGCTTAGCTTTTAATTTGCAGCTAAGGTTTTTAGCCTTTGAATACTACTGGTGGGTGGTCCCCTGACCTAACAGCCTTCCAAAGAAATGAGAGCAGTCAGTCTACGTATTTTTAAAAAAAACCGCACCCGAATAAATAGTTCAGCATAAATACACGTGAATTTCGCTCATCCTCAGCTCTTGGCTCCACTTGTAATGCGACAGAATCGCTTATACCAGGCTTTTCATGAGATAGAGCCCTGACTAGCGCAACCTCCTGGCCCTTCTCTCAAGGAATTAATATGTACATGTCGATGCCTCTGTTTTGTTTCACGTATTTGTTTTCCTCGTACATATATTCATCCATACGGTCTAGTAGTTTCGTCTTGCACCGCAACGCTCCGAAACGTCCACGCATCGAGTAACATCCACAGCCTTAAGCACCATGGAGGTGGTATTGAAACCGTGGCGCCCGGTCCATCGATTACTTTAGAAGCAGAATACCATTTCTGCTAGGCTTTATTCCCATGCTCATGGCTGTGCACCATTGGTGATTCAGAAGTTACCCTAGCAGACTATTTTGAGGTCGGCACTGCTTTTAGGATCATCGGGTGAAAGGGTGAATGTTTGACTGAATACTCGTCAATAGTCACCACTGCGGACTAGTTTGTCTTTGCCTGTGAGTTTCTCTCGGAGCCCATTTGATGATCGTTGGTTTCCCATTATATCTACTTATGCCACAACAGAATATAGCTCTGAATGACACACCACTTGAGCGCAGGCTTGATCTCAGATTCAACAGGTTTTTCTAAATAGCTCGGGTCACTCAACTATGTGGTTTCCCACAAATACGAACCAGTATAGACGCAAGTTGACCATTTCGCTATTGACTATCGATGACCCAAGCCTGTTTCTATCTGTCGCTCTTTTAAGAACACTTTTATGGACTCATATCATGCACTTGTCCGTCGCTGCCTTTCCAGTGGTTTTCGGAGAAGGTAAGTCGACTCTGCACATCTCATCAAGAAAACCCACACATCTTGAAGTGAAACAAAGTCACCCTTCGTGATGTTTCCCCGCTAATCCTTGTACAGAATTGAATACCTCCTAGACAGTGATTTGGCCAAGCGTTCGAGATGCCGTTCTTGTATGGTTGATACGTTGGTTGACACCAAAGGATTCGAGTTGATATGGTCATCAAACGGGTTTTCGGTACCTTATCTCGCGACCACATCCAGCGCCAGGAAGTGTAATGACTGGATCGATTTATACACTCATCTACATACCAATTTGGTTTTGACGCGAGATTCACCTGAAACCTAGCTGAATCTTTCATTTGTGATGTTCTTATGCAGCTGAATGTGCTGCATCAGGCCGCCCCATGTTTCACTTGGCTTGATATTCGAAATATCGCAATACACTTCGTATGCGTAATACAACACTCATAGGGTTACTGAAAACTCCTAGGCAGTCCACGACCTGTTTTGCCTTTCTTGGAGCTCACCAGGTAGGCGCACTCCCCGAGTTTCCACCGTCAAACCTTTGTTCTGCTTGAACATCACATAAACGAGAGATTCAGCTGGGCTCCCGTTGAGTTTCCCACCAAAACCAAGTTGGTGTGCAGATGAGTCGAATTTCATGCAATTTGAGTCAGTCCAACCTGCAATTTCCCAGTCCGATATGGTGCTCAGGTGTGTTTGTTTTATCTGTTGTCTAGGGGTATTTTGTAGAAAGCTTCTTTTTGGGTCCATAGTTCTAAAAAAAATTATGTGCCTCAGCAGAAGAGCGGCCAGTGGTTAATCCTTAGAACTGATCGAACCACAGCCATCGAAATAGTCTGGTCCAAGCGATCCACATGCCACGCGGTTTTAACTCCATCGAGTGAGAAGTCAGGAATTTTCAGCAACCATATGAGTAGTGTATTACGTCTATACGTGCGTCGCAAATATCTCGAACATTGTACAAACCGAAACATGAGGTAGCCTGGTGCAGCACATTTGGTTGCAGTTCAGTTGGGTTCCAGGTGATTCTCACGTCACAACCAAATTGGTATGCAAATGAGTGTATTTCGCTCAGTTAGAGGTAACTTTGGATACTTTGCTTTCAAAGGTCCAAAGTTGCTGATATTCACGTGAATTACGGCTTCAGCTGTCTGATACATGTCTCTACATAACTAATGTCTCTAACATAGATGAAGCATTAGGTTTGGACTCCACGTTTGTCTCTATAGATCAATCGCTTTGGAGTTTATCGAAATAATAAGTATCGTCCCACCATCAGCATCAACGGTATGACATCAGTGTCCAACATTGATGTTTCGCCGCCGTACAACCATGATTGATTTGAAGGCTTTATTGTGAGGAAAAGGATTAAACTGGATGGGAAAGGGGCTTATTGCCAGCCTTCCACAATCATTCCGAAGTGCCTACACCTTTAGACACTCATTCGGGCAATCTGGATAAAAACTGAAAATGCGAACGCCATTGGCATCGATTAGCAGCTACATCTAGCAGCGTGTCCAGCCAGGTGCCGTCAGTTTCACGCATTCCCATGCTAGAAGGCGTGTTTCGCCGACGGCACCCAGACTCGTTCTGCCAGGTCAAGGTTTGGCCACCTCTCTGCTTCCGTCACTCTGAACTCGGTACCAAATACAAAACTCTCCTCGGCAAACGATGTTTCGGGATGCGCCATACATCGCCTAACCAATACAGCTTCTGGTGCTGTACACATTCTTCAACGGAAGTCTATCTTGCATAGCTCAAGACTCGCTTTCTAACTGTCTGGTTGCGGACTTGGAACCAACCAGTTCTGTGACAACGGTTGTCGAATACCTGTAGCCATTTTCAGTTCCGTTGGTCGAACAGGCCTAATCTCACAACCGCAGAGCAAGATGACCCTTACTGTAAACTGATACACACTGATTATCATCCCAGAGGGAAATTATTCCCCGTGACTTAAAAGCTACGGGCGTCTGTGTGCGAACTACTTTGCTTCGGTATCCTTTCTGTGCAGGTCACTAATTGTCAAGCCTGGTAGCTAACTGAAGAGATGAATCCCTATCTTAGCCGTGCTTTTATACTACTAACAGATGTTCAGTAGGTAACTTTATCTGCCGTCTGTGATGTCAGCTTCGTCTGCCCTTAGCTACGTGACTCCAGATAACCGTTGATAAAAGTAGTGTGTCTAACGAGACTACGAACAATCACTCAAAGGTAACTGAATCCTTCTTTACAAACATTTTCACGATCTGGTAGTGTCGTGCAACTAGGGCGTTACTTGGCGTTAAGTGGGTGCGCAAGACGGCTGCACACCTTCGACGAACTGGTCGGAAAGCAACTGGTGGCGCAACACTCCGTCCAGCCCTGGCAAAGCCCGATCCAACGATTGCTGCATGCCGGCGAAGAACACGGTCGGGTCACACCCAGGTGTCATCCTGGCCGTCTTGAACCGCCTCATAGCCTTCTGGCGGTCGGCCGATGTGTCGAACTCCGCTGCAAGGAGTTCCTTCGCAGCGGCCCATTCCACCTTCCGAGGGCTTCTTCTGACCACATCCGGGGCCTTATTGGTTGTTGATCAGGTGGCTGTTGATCAGTTCGCCACCACATTTTCACCACCACATTTCACCACATTACCAACATCCAGGGCCGCCTTCGCCCGGCCCCTGAGGAGGGTTTTCGGCGCCGCCAACTTACCTTGGTCGGTATCGAGCTCAGCAGCCTCCGCAACCTCCTCAAAGTCCTCCAGGAAGGTCCGAACATTATCATCCTCAAGGGGTTGTGGCCATGGGATCCTGGTCACGGCAACAAATGAAAGGAAGAAGGCCTTCGCTGCGGAGTTACTTATTAGAAAATGCCAACTGACCAGTTACAAACTATTGGACAGGGAATCATAACTCTCATATGCATCTTGTTTACAAAAACTGAACGTCCATCTTCTCTTGAACGCGTCTTCCTTAACTTTCCTGGATATTCGTTGACTGTTGCTCAAATCCAAGCAAATGCTACAAAGCGAATCCACAAATTCCGCGATAGATAGAGACCCAAAGCGAATTTACAGGAAGAAAACATACTAGTCGCATGCCTCTCCCATCAGTACTATCACCGTTACACCAGTAGCACCACCTTCTGAAAGTAGACTGCACCAAGGACTGCCCACAGCTGGCCAATACAGACTGTTCTGCGCCAATCTGCTTCCCATCATTTGCCTGTCATGTACCTCGAGAGCCAAGTGGCTGCAGCCTCGTTTAATAGTAGACAAGTTCGATCCATTTTCTACTCGAGTGTAATCAACATGATTTCGAACGCGTTTACAAGCCGACTGCTTTGAAGTAAATAGGTTTTGCTCGACGCTTGTCACTTCCAGCGCCTTATGAATCTTCTTTATAGGAAACTATGGATAAAGTAGTTGTTATTCTCATGTTAACCAAGAATTCAAGAGGCTAACAAAGAATTATTTGCTCAATTTCTACTTCTTACTGAGCAGACACGTGTGCCTATCTGGACAGTCACGCGATCATCTGGTCTTCAAACGACACCGGTCGATAAATCCATTTCCTTGCATGTCCTTCTTAATTCGTTACCTGATTTGTGTGCCGCATTTTTTTAACTACGGTATTTAGAATGGTAAGTTTGATTGGTCTGCGTGCAGTCGAGTTCAATTCATTCACTTTAGAGGGAGGTCATTATCCTTAGTTTCGGACAAGCGGGCACACAGCTTTCAAATGCAGCCTGGGAATTATTGTGTCTCGAACATGGGATAAAGCCTGATGGCTTACTTTTCGATTCGTTAAACCCAGAAGACTGCCTGAATAACCAAACGTTTTTTCAAGATACCCCGACCGGACAACAAGTACCACGAGCTGTGATTATGGATTTGGAGCCCACGGTTATAGGTAGGTGAGTGGTGCCACAACTGTGTCTTTTGCAAATGCATATATCCTGTTCGAACCGAAGACGCTTGTTTCGCTACGATAGTCTCTTTGCCTCTAACTTACAATAACCCCGTATGATGAAGGATTTTATCAAACCGAAGAACTTCTATCATACGATAGCCCCGAAAGACACTAAAGATATCAGTGAATGTAACTACCTTCAGAATAGTATGTATAATAATAGTTCGCCGGTGCCCAGCTGCCATGCCATCCGAAGGAAGCACGAAGGTTACCTAAACATAGACAGGGGAAGTTGAGAGGCAGAGGTCGGGTTCGAAACACGGACCTTCCTGTCAGTAAATTCACGTTCTAGCCACTAAGCTATATCGCCTCCAGAACAGCTTGTATGCTGTAAACTGAGTTCTCTCCAAATTTAGTATTCATGTGCCCTCGATTTAGTCAGTTATTTCAGTGGTCAGGACTCTCCACTCTTAAAACCATTTTCGAGTTCTTGTCGAGAGTATGTGGGAGAAACTTCGGGGTGTTTTTCGAAAACCGCAGTTATTCAGGTGGGTAGGAATTACCACTGTAGAAAGTGCGGCCACCCAACTTTAAACATTTGTACTTCGTTAACCGGCTGTTACCCAAATGCCTTTGTAGTTCTGCACGGGTCCTTTGGTAGAATCTCCCATTTTGGAGTTAGTACTATCCAGGTAAGGTGCTGTAAAAAACCCACCATTCAACAACCAAAGTCTTGTAGGGAACATCTATTCCCAAAAGAATCCTTTTTAAGCTACCTGTCTCATCTCATCAATGTTTGGTGAGTGGTTCTCAAATCCAGGCGGCTGTCTAGACAGGTAACCGTCAGGGTAAAAACGAAACATGCTACTGAGAGGTAGTAAAGTGATCTGTGCCTACTGCCCTGCCAAAAGGATGCAACTAGGCAAACTCAGGTAACAGATTCAGTCGTGTCCCACGAATAACAAAGATATACTCAGCCCAAACAGTGAAAATCAGTAGCGTTAACTTAACAGCATTGCGGGGTATTTGTGAAGCCGACTGGTCGCTCTCCAGGACAGAGTCGCAATCAAGTTGAACTTTCAGAGTGGTGGTTAATGTAATCGATAGTTTCGGGAACCTAGTTGACTCATCATTTGAGGGACTGGAATATCGTACCATCTATCATGAATAATTTGTAGGGTATCTTCAATCGCCGGAACCAAGCTTTGGCCGAATGCATAAACCCTATAGCTTCATGAGCAGTCATCACCCAGTGTTTGTGATGCTTAAGTTCAGATAAGTTTGTGTCTGGCTAACGATTACTATGTCAATTTTTTGTGCTAATTTAACCAAAATATAAACCGTTACGGTGAACACTTACAGTCTACTACTTACAGTCTACGAATTCCGAGTCTACTACATATTTTAATGTATGGTACATCTAGAGTGATCCCCGCAAATCGACTATCCAGAAAACCGGGTTGATACATTAGGTTTTGTTCCAATCATTTCAGAGCTGTACTTCGCACACGTAGAGTGACTTTCTGTTACTTCGGATTTCACACTACAGTTTGTTGGGGGTAATCTGCATTGACCCAGGCAGAGTGCAGTATTTGCCAAATGGACGTCGATGTGCCTCGATGGTTAAGGAACACACAGTATTTGTGGTTCGAATCCAACTCCGGAATCTCGACCGTTGCTGTTCAGGTTTGGGCAACTCGGTACTATTTTCACCCTCGTGCTTCCTTCGAGTAGCATGGCATGGACATGAAGAGTGTTACAGCTGAACGATTATTTTTTATTATTGTCAATATGGTTTGCTTATAAAGTTTCTTTGGGTACTTTGTACAAGAGATGACACGTCATTGTTGAACAATACAGACTAATGATCCAAGCAGTCGCGAAACTCTTCCGGTGTCCAGCTGCCATGCTACCCGAAGGGGGTACGAGGGCCTAGGTACTGCTAGGTGGCCAAAGCCTAGACAATGGCAGTCGAGATCTCGGGATTGGGTTCGAACCACAGACCTTCTGATCAGTGAGTTCATAACTTAACCCGTGGGCTCTCTCGACTTAAACTAGGTGAGGTCACCTTAGGTCGGTAGATCATACAGCGCGCAGCAACAAATTTAGCCGATGAGTAATTCGCCAAGGTTTACGTTACCGTTTCAGTCACCGTATACAGATGATCATTTTAACCTTGAGAACAGAACCTTCGTGTTTTCGCCTAATTACACTGCATGTAACACGAGAGTTGACTCTATTTATGGGCTGGAAATAGCTCAGTGATTAAGACGCATGCTTACTGACCGGAATGTCTGTGATTCGAACTCAAGCTATGAATCTCGACTACTGTTGTCTAGGCTTGAGAAATTTGGCAGTATCTAACCCGCGCGCTCCTTTCAGGCAGCATGTCAGCAAGGCGCCGGAAGCGAATGTCTGTGATTCGAACTCAAGCTATGAGTCTCGACTACAGTTGTCTAGGCTTGGGAAATTTGACAGTATCTAACCCGCGTGCTCCTTTCAGGCAGCATATCAGCAAGGCACCGGAAGGATGTTACAGCGGAACGACTGTCTTCTAAACACAGTTTTGTTCCGGTAACAAATGAATCAGCAACTAGGGCGTGCTACCTACAATCTTTCAAGATGTGTCTTCATTATCACAGAGTGCCGAGCATTGCGGAATAATTAGTACCTCACTCTACCACGCCAAATCAAAACATTTCATGATTGACGGGACTCTCACGACAATCGTATACTTTCATATAAGTTTTCATAGCTTTTACGTCTTGCCCATGATCAGATTGCTGATAGAACACTACAGTCATGCGTCACATAGTTCAGGTTTGACGATTGTCTGTAGCGGAAACCAGATTCACCTGGTCACCGTTACTTGAATGCAGTTATCCGGCAGTCCTAGACCTCAAACAGACAACTTTTGCGACCATCGTAAACAGTTAGCACACACACAGTTCAATGATACCGGCGTTGTATTTTGGCGCTATACGAGCTCTGGGGGCAAACTATCCGACATACCGCATCTTCACGATCTCACCGTTCGTTTGGGGGAACCTTGGCAGGCTTGTGAGCAAAGTTATCAAACATGAAGCATCTTCCTTTGTTTGGTACGAATAAGTCATTTTGACGCGGTTAGCCAAAGAAGCACTAGGTCCGTATTCCATTGCAGATAGAAGAGCGCGTCTTGTCCTGTTGATGACGATGGCTAATGTTGCTTGAGTCTCACTTTTGAAAATTCACATCATGGTGGCCCCGGAATTGCCGATAGTTATCAGTATTCTATGGCTAATGTTCCGCCCGGTTTGTTTCCGAAATGCGGTGTTTCCTTTGCCGTCACGAAGAGACTGGACCTTACCGTGGTGTGACGGTTTGCGCACCTCAGCGATCCATTGAGCTATACTGGAGAGTGTCCCGCGACACTCAGAGAGTCTCTCATACCAGGTTGGTCAATGGTTAGAGGTCTGACGAACACAGTCTCCTGGCCCTCCAGGTTGGGGGTTGGAACATGTGGCGACTTGTTCCGTAGAAATGGTAATGCATTTGCATTTCCCACCAAACACCGCTGCCTTGCGGTTAGGCTTTTGAGCCAAAGGCTTTGGTTGAAGACCCTAATCGTCATCCTGTCTAGGTGTGGGCGCCCTGGCAGTATCCCAGCCCACGTACAACCATGAATTGCACATACACAAATAAACTCATGCCACATCGGC
>NW_008751776.1:253536-275921 GCF_000715545.1 Opisthorchis viverrini | reverse complement strand
TATATATATATATATATATATATATATATATATATAGTAGAAAAATGTGCCAAACTATTGGTAGCACCAGGTTCCCAATGTTCTTCTGTAACTTTGTGCGGAATGAAAGAAAAAATGCGATCAAATTCGTTGAAAGTTCGGTGATTGTCTTCATTAGGTCACGGTCGGTGTTTTTGAACGAAGCAACGACATGTTCCACTTATAGAAAAATGCGATCAAATTCGTTGAAAGTTCGGTGATTGTCTTCATTAGGTCACGGTCGGTGTTTTTGAACGAAGCAACGTCTGACATGTTCCATGAGATTTGGTGGCCCACCATTTATTCCTGCGTTTTGGCTAATTAAACCCTTTTCATTCCCTCCGCTTCACAATTGTCGCACAATTCCAAAAGCGGTCGTGGATCCAGATTGACCGTACTGACTGACCGGATCTTGTGAGAGCTCATTACCTAGATCGCTTTGTGGTTTCAGTCTTGCGATGATCCGCTAGTAAGGGGTCTGTTCTTGCCGCGTTTCGTTCTACCTACGGGACACAACAAAAAAAATTGTCGCAGGGTGGAGAGGTCAGCCTGCTGTTGAGCACAACAACAGCATATACCAGGAAATTGTTGAGTGTCTCAGTGAATAGTGGTCAGGCAAAAAGGTGTCCCAAAACCAGGAACGGACTTATCTTTGTTTGATGCATCCTCAATTTTAGACAAGAACAGCACAAAGTTTGCGTGGCACACCATGCACAAGTGTCATTTCTAATCACCGAGTGTTGTCTCTAACATTCCTTGTTCCAAAGCCTCCGGTTCTGGAGTGTCAATTTTTCTCCTGTATTACTCATTGCACAGTTTGACCAACAGAAATCGGAGCATTTGTCCTGAAGTTTACCACGATTAGTTCTCCAGTAGTCACTTCAAGTAACGTGAAGTTGGTAAATATTGACGAGGCGTCTAACTGACTCTCAGCTGACTCTCGTTTATGATGTTCTTCGACTGCTTCATATATTGTTTGTGTGATATTCTGGACATTGTAGTTTGCTGACGGAGCACTAGTCACAAGGTTGCCCACTACTCTGACAGTCCACAACAGGTTTGCTCGTCTTCTGGCTCATCATTTAGACGTCAACGGTATTCGAACACCAAACTGTACACAACTGGTGAAATACATTTAATTGCGAATGAAATCAGTTTGACTCTTCGGTAGTACAACGCCCGGTTGTCAAGTTCTACTTATTGAGTGTCGCACACTGAAAACGTGCCGGCGGAATTTAACCATCCCCGGTTGACACTGTGTAGAAGCCTATAACCAACGTAGTCTTCTTATTGCCTCGGACTTTCAACTCGCTTTTACGCAAGCCGAGCCGGTCATCCTAACAGCGCCATCACCTTGGCTCCTGGCCAGATCGTAACTGAATAACTTATTTGTGTTCATTTTAGGTGTTCTGAGGATTGATTACTTCTCAGAGAACTGCGCCTACCTGAAGAGTTAGGATTCAGTTGAATCTACGGCTAACACTGACCTGGATTACAACTATGTGCATTTCGCTGATTGCGTGCGATTTGGCGTTCAAGCAGAGCCCAAAGTTGGAGCAGACCTGATGGTTGTGCTTACTTGGAAAACCTCAGTAGTGGACTATCGACAAGTTTTCAGAAACGTTGAGCTGGTAGCTGACGTAGCCTAGATGGTTTCTGGTTTGTTCGCTGAGCTGGGTAGTTTGATTGCAAACGTTTCATCATCAATCACCGGACTGACATCATCAGTGATAGGAAGATTCGTGGACCGTGGCGATGGGCCAATAGTTGTGCCGAAGAGTGCTGTTTTCCATGCCCAATTCAGAGTGGTGTAAACAGAAAGGTGGCCAACCCTTGACTTGGCAGAGGAGTATGAAGGAGGTCACGAAGCGCTTAAGTGCTGTCGGCTAGGGACCGCGTGATCCTCAATGTGCCTGGTCCAAGACACTACAAGATGTGGCTACCAACCGATGTCAGTGGGGTTATTGTCATCAGTTTCTATGCAGATCGCCTGAGTGAGTGTCTGGAGGTATTGGCACCTCGGAATGATTGTGGTAAGCTAGCACTAAGTTCCCTCCCCGTCCACCTTTACTCTCTTCTTTACAATCAGGCTTTCAAATAAATCATGGTTGTACGGCAGTGAAGCATCGGTGTTGAACACTGATGTCATGCTGTCGATGATGATGATGGTGATGATGACAATGATGATATTGAGTTGTGCACGAACACTTGAACAGTTTGCTCCATTAGGGAAAAAGTAGCTGGTCGGTTCACTGACAGTTCCACTAAAGGTCAAGTAATCAGACAAACTTCGGAGAAACGGGTTGAACGGGGCACAGCTAAAACAATCGTACCGTCAGTTTATCTGTATGACTTTATTCTGTAAACACGCAACATTAGCTGGGGAAATTTAAACGAGCTACGTTGTTTGTTTACTGAACCTCAATGATCCAACATATCGCTTAATGCTTAGCCAGGA
Source organism: Opisthorchis viverrini (assembly GCF_000715545.1). NCBI lineage: Eukaryota > Metazoa > Platyhelminthes > Trematoda > Opisthorchiida > Opisthorchiidae > Opisthorchis > Opisthorchis viverrini. The sequence continues at coordinate 273,445 of NW_008751776.1, read as the reverse complement.
TCTGGAAGCATCTTGACTGTTGTTGATATTCGCGGTAAGATTCTTCGCGCAGTCGAATGTGTTTTTGGGTCATGTTTGGGTTTAGCAAATAGTCTTCACATGATTTTCCTGAGACCATATCGTTATCGCATAAAGTGGCAATAGTGGCAAATGATTTGCTTCCATTAAATTTGAGAAACACACGCACCATCTCACCACAATTCTTATAAACCGAGCAAGAACCAAGCCAAGATTCGATTCCTAGGCTGTGCGAAATGAACTGAATATGGTTACCTATCAGCAGTTTTTTTCTTAATTCGAATCCTTTGTATTACTAGATGAGATCCGAACGGGAGTCTACCGTGGGCTATTCCATCCGGACCAGTTGATCACCAGCATAGAAGATGCCTCGAATAACTATGCGCGTGGATTTTACAGTGTTGGCCGTCGTGTTGTCAAACGTTACATGTCACAAGTTCGGCGTGCCACAGAAGCCTGTGATATGTTCCAAGGATTTTTTGTCATCAACAGTTTCGGTGGAGGTACCGGTTCCGGGTTCACTTCTCTGGCACTGAACCATTTGGATACGGAATTTGCGAAACGCTCAAAGATTCAAGTTGGTATCTATCCAGGACCGCGGCTCTCAACAGGGATTGTGGAGCCTTACAATTCTGTCCTGACTTTTAATTCCTCAATGGAGCAGTCCGAACTGAGTATTCTATTGGATAACGAATCTCTGTACGACCTCTGTGACACTGGCCTTGGAGTGCCACGACCAACTTACACCGATGTGAACAGAATTGTTGCAATCATATTCAGTTGCATGACAGTTTCGTTACGTTTCGAGTCATCTTTGAATGCTGACCTGACACAACTCGAAACCAATTTGGTCCCATATCCTCGGATTCACTTTCCGATTGTCAGTCATGCACCCATAACATCCTCAGAACGTTCTGAACATGAGGTGTTCAATACCAGCGACCTAACTCGTCTATTGTTCGAACCGACGAATCAAATGCTCAATGTTGACTTGTCACAAGGTCGGATCATGAGTTGCTGCATCCAGTATCGTGGTGACATAGCTATACAAGATGTGGCGAAAGCTGTTATGGACATGAAATGCAGACAAACCCTCCGATTTGTAGATTGGTGTCCAACTGGATTCAAGCTTGGCGTTGCGAGTCAACCGCCAACAATCCCCTCCTATTCGCCAATGGCTAAAACCACACGTTCGGCAACTCTGCTGATGAACACCTCTGCCGTGAATCAAGCCATTCAAAAGGTGGATCGAAAATTTGATATGCTTTTTCACAAGCGTGCATTTGTGCACTGGTATGTTTCAGAAGGCATGGAAGAAGGAGAGTTTCCCGAAGCCCGGGAAGCATTGTCCATACTGGAACAAGACTATCTCGGTGTAACACAAGAACTAAGTCAAAAAGAACCGCATTCCAATCCTAGGACGATGCATATCAGTACTCAGGAAGAACTGGAGCAACCAGAAGATATGATGTCAAACAGCGAACGAGGGAGGCAGACATCTAGCAATCATGCGATTCGGTGGAGCGATGTAGCACGCGATGAGGAATCCAGTTATGTTCGATCACGCAGTGCCACTCCAACGTCTTCCTCGTCCTACTCATCGTCACAGCCGGCCTCCTTGCATAATGCCTATAACATGGATAGTCTGGATCCCATAGACCATTATGTGCAATAATTTCGTACTCAAAACTCATTCATTCATTCATTTTTCCGGGCCGAACATCTCCATTCATTATCGTCTATCGTGTTTTGTTACTGACCGATGTGTCAGTAGTTAGGAACAATTACCCATTTTCGGTTTGGCCTTGAGTGCATTCCGTCCACCACTTGGAAAGAACAGCTTTCCGTTCAGTAGTAAAATACCTTGCTTTGAAAGTATATGCCTTCTGTTTCCACCTGCATTAGAAGGTAGAAATGAAAGTGGGAAGCTGTGACATTCGTACGTTCTCCGTCCACGAAGCACATGAAGAGAGCATTATTGACAAGCGAGAGGTTCAGCTGGGCTCCAGGTGAGTCTCTCGGAAAAATCCAAACTAGTTTGCAAATGAGTGTATATTCGATTCGCTAATTTCGTGCAATTTGGCTTCAAGTAGAACATAAGGTTGACGGAAACCCGGGGACTGCGTCTGCCTGATGGGCCCCAAAAAGGGCGAAACCGGTCGTGGGCTGTCAACGGATTTTCAGCAACCTTATGAGTAGTACATTACTCCAAACGAAATTTTAAAACTGACAATGTCATATACGATTCCACAATTGATTTCTTTCTACGCCTAATTGAACTAGGAGTGACGGCAACTGGAAGAAGGAATAGGATGCAGGATTGAAAATATTTTTCATCAATGGGGATCTCGTTTTCTTGGTAAAACCAATCTATGCTGAAAAGCTGAGATGCACCATGTAGCTTTTTCACATGTGGACACCGTGACCGAAGGATGTGTGGAGATAACCTCATCTAACTGCGAGCTTATCGCACTGCTGATCAGCCGCTCTTGGTCGAACGGTTAAAGGTTTAAACTACGAAGTCGCGGGTTCGAGGCTCATCGGAGTTTCGTGAGATGCGCACTGTTGATGATTCCCAATAAGGAAGAAACAGCTGTACAGTGGTTCTCGGCATTTCAGCATAGATTGGCTTCACTTGCAGGCTGAGATCTTCATTCGACTTTCCAAAATCTCTAGAAGAAATCATCGTTTCTTTTTTCATTCCATTCAGCGCACCGGCTATGGTCTAGTCACCAGAGAATTTGGAAGATTTACTCCTGATTAGTCAGGATGTTAGTTTATTCCGACGGATGTAATCTCGCTGCACTATACTTAACTCATCGTACATGAACCCTTCATATTATAACAACAGATGGCACATTCCAACAGTAAAATGGTCCACAAGATTCCCACTTGTATTTCACTGCATGTGTTCTTTCAACGCCAACCGACTGACTGTTAATAACTAACTAACGGAAGGCAAAACATCACTGGATTCATGTTTGCCAACAGAGTAAAAAAAATTGAGATGTTAGCGTACATTCATCATCATCACCGACAGCATAACAGCATTATTCGAACACTGATGCTCCCCTGCCATACTAAGTGTGGAATACATGGTTATACATGGGCTGGAACACAGCCAGGTAGTCCATACATAGACGGGTGATATTTCGGGTCCGTGGTCAAAGCGTTTGGCCCGAAACCTTGACCGCGAGGTGGGAAATCTCAGTGGATCTACTTTTGTGAAGAATAATTCGCCACAAGTGCTACAGATCTCAACCTGGAGGACCACGAGGCTGTGTTGATCGGACTTCTATCTATTGAGTATCGTACAGGCATCCCTCTTTAGCTCAGTGGGGCGATGAGGCACAAAAACCATCACACCATGCCAAGGTCCAGTCTCTTCTTAACGGGCAAAGTACATTAGTGTATAATAAGGGACTGTTAGGGGACGGTATCTCCGAACAATTCCTAAATGAATTCGGTGGGATCAGAGGTGAGTATTCATTTATGCCATCTCATATCACAACTAGTTAGTCCAAGACGAGTTGTTAGGAGATGTATTTACCATCCTGTAGATCCTCACTTTGTTTCGGGTACCGCTGCTCAGATCGTACATCTCTATCAACGTGATGGATTTGCATTTTGAAAGAATCAATCGCTTATTGGAACAGGAGCATTCATTAGTTGTATCCATGGTAAATTGCACTGGGATCCTGCGATCAGGTTCGAGCTAATGAGATTCTCATTTAACTGATAGAGTAGAGCTCCCGGTTTATCCACTGCTAAGTAGTAATGAGACATCACCGTAAGCAATCTGACGATGAATCTTTGATCGGATGAATGACAAATGATAATGACGCACAGTGGACCTTCTTCGGAACTTTCCTAAATTCATGTTAGATTTTTTCACTCATTTGCTGCAAGCTATATGAGTTTGAGGTCAACACATCAAGTGAAGACGAAATCTTCAGTTTTAGGCATTCCTACCTGTCCGACCACTAGTAGCACAGTTCAGTCGGAAATTCTGAACCTCGAACTAAAAGCGTAACCTGAGAACTTTCTGCCACGAACATACTGATCTTAACAATGGATGAATGAGACGCATTTGGCCTTCGGAGCCATATTTCATAGTTTCAAACTTTTCAAGGTAACTTTCATCAGCTGTTTGTGTAGAGGTCTGTAGGATATAGCCTGAGAGGTACAGATCGCTCACGTGGGCATACTTTGCAGTAAAAAATGGACAAGTATGTAACCCACAGCACCCCTTACAGACCGATTTCGAAAAGCACCAACGTTCAAAGAATTTCAGACAAACGTGTGCCGGAGGATAGAAACTGTTTAAATGCGATCCTCCCGTCTCGTCACAAATTAACGTAGGGATACAGCATGCGATGACATTACATTGGCTGAATAGCTAGACGATTGAACCCTGCAAAACGCTGATCTTGTTTTGCTCTGCCATACTTTCCACAAATTCCTTGGGTGAAAGTCATGTTTCGTAGACTTTTTTGTGTTTACAAACATACGGTCACTTTACTGAAAAATATCTCAACCTCTTGGGAAATGTTGGCGCAAAAGCTCACTGCGCATAAATTTGTCGATTCTAGCTCACCACATCAAAGTGCGAATCCGTGACCAGGTTTACTAGTATATTTTTTCGGACCATTCTTTTTCGTGAACAAAGACTATCAGTTTTCACGGGCGTCAAAATTCGGTAGATTGGAAGTCTAACGATTTGACTTATCGGGCCTTCATGGAATGATTGTGAATGAAGCCTGATAGGTAGATTCGACGGGATAGCTGCCACAGACGTGTCGGAAATACTAGAGTTTGTATTTGTCAAATTGACCGCAATGCGTTGTTCTCTAAGTACACCTTTTCCCCCAAATCAGTTGACAACTTCTATTGCTGATATCATGGTAGCTTGCAGAACTGCATAAACCGCCACTCCATCTCCCAGCCTCCCACTTCTAAGTGTGTGCCAAATGCGATCACTAGATCGGGTCCATCTGATCAATCCAACGTCGAGAGTGAGAGCAGTTGCGCAATTAGGATAATGCCAGGCTATTCTGTAGAACGGCTTTTCAACGCAAGCTCATGGTCTGTACTGAGAATTACATGAGTCAACGATATGCTCCATGAAGCAGAGGCTGGTGCCGAAAAGCGCGGAAGGAAAGTATAAAACTCGGTACAATCAGCAATGAAGTTGGCCGAATCAGTGAGCGGTCATCAGAAGGAAGAGTGGTCATCATCTGGATTCCACTTGACCTCAAGTGGTGGAACTAAATTGTCGGAGCACTCAAGACCCCACAAAAACCAGGGAAAATCTACCAGTGACAACCGAAGCGAATCGACCATCAGTTGAAGCACCCTGAAGTGGAAGATTAAGGAACCTAAACCGATCGTAACTAATTCGAAACACCTCCAACCCATCAATTCAAAATTTGGGCAATTACATTAACCAACAAGAGCCGTTCATTGACGCTCACCACTGATCTAGTGTGATAATCTGAAAAGGTCCTACTGATTGGTGTTCCGTCTGCTTTAAAACCTGACCAATTTGGTGACCTCCTCACTTGGCCTGATGAAGCCTTTGTGTCAAAAGCGAAACGTTGCCCAAATAAAAACTACAGATTGTTTATCAAGCACTTCTGAAACAGTGAGCCATTCGTTTTTCGCATATAATCATAATATATTGCGGCCAGCTGATGAGTAAGTGATAATAAATCGTTAGCCTGAATGTTCCTAAATGAAGTCTTGGTTATCTCCGTTATAGAGAACCAGCTTTTCACCAGAATTACGAGACCTAACGAACCTATTCGGTATGCAGACGACTGTGTAGATCGAAATGGGTATCTGTAATCCTTCGTCAAAATGGGCTGTTATGATAGCAATGCGCCTAAACGTAACGCTGAAATACATATTGACAAGATGGCTTGAAAACAGATTTCTCGATCTACGTAAATCACAGTTGTGAATCATGGTAAGAGAAGAAAATATGGTTGCTTGGTGAAGAATGGAAAAAGAAGACAAGATTACCGAGACAAGCCAGCCGAGTTGGTCCGTCCATAATCCCTACCCTCTACGAGGTTCTATTCATGGGTTCGGCGTCTTGTCCGATGACCAGTTACACCTTGAATTTCAGTCGGACATGTTGAATCTAACCCACGTGATGTTAGTCATGAATTGGAGAAATTTAGGTCTCTGCTGGTCCATGGTTGTCCTGATAGAGGGGTGATTTGATGATCTTAAACCAACGATACTATGTGGAGAACACATGTGCAGATTTGAAGGACCCAAGGGAAAATACCCTTTAACGGATACTTCTGGATTTTTTAGGGGATTGAAGAACATGAACACTGGAGATAGGTTGACATTTGCCTTGAGGTTTCATCACTTTCCAAGGTTAAGTTCCAATATTTCTTACTGTACAATCTATGTTTAACAGTGGCCCGTGGGTTGCAGTTGGGTCCCCGTTTGTTCTCTTGCTTTCAAGCATCTTGTGACAATCCCAGAAATAAGACAATTGAAAATATCCCACCATAGGTTAAAACCCTGCCACTGATACGCAGACAGCATATTTTGTGCAATTGGAAGGAGCCTGAATATGGATCAGTTGCTAAGCTGTTTCGGTCGTGCCTCATCAACTCATACGTTTCACTAAATAAAAGGAGAAAAGTAGGAATCTGACCTTGAAAGTGCGTCTCAGATGTCTATTAAAGCCACCAGTATAATGCAGGGTGAATCGAAAGATCTGGTTAAGACGGTGCAATACTTTTTATGGCTTTGTTTTGTGGAGGCAAAGACAACCTTTTTGGGGAGAGTTCGGAAAAAACTGCCTAATAAATATGTTGCAGAACAGGCTGACAAAAATAACTGGTAAACTTTGTGAAAACGACTCTCCAAAAACGTCCATCGAAAAAAAAACAAGCAACAACCTTTCCTGAAGCCTACGTTAGCTGCAACAAAACAGGGCTTGATGTCTCATTTATTTTTCCAAGTTATTAGGGAAGAATTTGAACCCAGTGGCTGTAATTATTTTTACGATGTTCAGTGGTGTAATTCATCCAAAAGACATTTGATCATTGTTTTGAATAACACAGATAAGCTATCGGCTTTGATCTTCGTGCGCCGGGACAGCTATCTGGGTTGCAAGTCGCTATCCTCGGGTACCGACTGCATGTCGAAGAGGCGTTTGTGTCGAACATCGACAGACAAGTTGCAGTGGGTAAGGAATTCTGCACCAATGTTGGGTGTTTGGACGTCGGCCAAAAGGAAGATCCATTTGAATGCACGTCAGCTTGAAAACAACTTTGAAAAACACCCCTTTCTCCGATATATTTGCATCAGAAAACCACCGATGTTTGGTTAAAAAAAGCAGACTACAAAGACAGTCATAGATAAGACTTGATATTACATGGGGCAGAATGGCGCCCATACGTTGTGGACAATTGAGAACATGATGGCCACATAGCATGGTAGGAGGGGCATTCGCATCGACCAGCACGAGTGCCAACCATCCAGGGATATTTGCAGCTGAAAATACAGGCCGGTTAACTCATATTTATGTCACCGTGTTGGTTCCAATACGGTGATATTGCATCCTTGTGGTTCTTGGTTCCAGCTTCTTCAAAGCAAGAGGGAATAAATATATCTGTTGTCAATCGGAAGACCATCGCCATCCAGGATCTCGTTCTGGTCATAATAGTACCATGTATTCAAAAGCGATTCAACGCATCGGGCTCCTTTATGTTCCGCTAGAATTGTCAACAATGAACTCGCTTTTTCGAGCCGGCCACACTACCTACCTGAGCTATTCCCTATTGTTCGCTGACAGCCCATCTGTGAATGTTGCACAACGACTGGGTTTTGATGAAGAAGAAAGGTCTTTAAACTATGCGGGCAATGTGACGAAAGTTATGTGCGGCATTTGTAATAAAATATAATAAAAATAAAATAAACAAAAAAACGAGCGACACGATGAAATAGATGTCAACTATTGGCAGGGTCTATATTCAAACTGCACAGATGTTAAGTTCTAAGTACATGCTTTCTGATGGGTCTAAGGACATGAACATGGCACGGTGTGACGTCATAACCAAACGCAACTATAGCCACCACTTTATACAGCACGACGGTCCTAACTTGATGCTGTCCTGCGATCAGCTTCTCAAACAAGCTAAACAATCTGTGAACAGAGGCGGACTGCTCGTATACTACAAAGGTCTAACTGTCATCAAAAAGGTGAGGTTCTTGCACGTGCGTGCCCTAGATAGGCTGGTTCAGAAAAAATTCCGAAAAAAGTTTAATTAAGTAGGTCCTGTCGACAATCACGATGTCTGAGAAAAGTCTAAATAACGAAATATGAAGTGTTCTAGTAAGCCACATGTGTTTATAGTGCCTTTCGCCCGCACCCCTGCAAGGTTTGGCTAGAACGAGAAACCAGTTATCTGTTGCGGTGAAATTGAACTATTCAACACCTACCCAGCAGAGCAGGCTGATAGTTTCAGCAGGAACTTTCACACGTAATGAGCAAAAGGTAGCTTTCTGAATCGGTAATTCATGCGACGACTTCCTTTATTTCAGTAAGGCATTGCCGGTGCCCAACTCCTCGGTAGGCCGTCGACTTACATGCATCCAGTAGTGAAAAAGTTCGTTTAACCTATGGTTCTGAACCAAATGGCCAACGGTGGCTGAAAGAGGAGGTTTGTGCATAACCAGGATGATACAAACTGTGTAACTGGCGCCCCACGTACCGTTTGTCATAAGAACCCGCGTCTAACTTTCCAGTGTAGACTGATTATTGACTCCTGCTTACAACAGCACTACATCCCCCATAACGCTAAAAACTCGCCATTTTTTCAGCTGTGCGCAAAAATACTACATACCACATATCACACTTTCAACGCCTCTTCTAAAAGCAATCAAAATCACTCTGGATGAGATTTTGAAATCGAAACGCGCTCTAAACTTTACGACTGACGATCACTAAACAAAATTCAAAATTATTACAGATTGTGGAACCCCTTGGGTCAGAGAAAAATGAACAGATGTGCCACACTTCAGCCCAGAAGTATTCTTTATCTGGCAAACCTGTTTTAATGAAAATTACACAAGCTGGGTAAAGGTAAAGGTCGGATTTTGTTGACAAGCGTCCACTCACCTTCCTCTTCGTTGTGATTTGAAAGAGCTATTGACTTGAAACAAAGGAGCGTACAGTCCGACCGCATTACTCTGTTGTAGTATGTACGACGTAAAGAGGACAATGGTTTCGGAGAAATTAAATTGTGCATGCACATAAATATTGGCTCGCAGAACAAGGTCGTTTACGGTTTGGGGAGATATCCAGGGTCACACTGGGTCGGTGAGCGGGAAGAGAGGTTTTTCATTTTATTTTTTCTTTACTCATGTTTTTACTTGTCTCTTATGCTTTTGGTTCTTGTTGCTCCCTTTTTCTTCCTATACTGCTGTCTAGCTTGGTGATGCCCTGTTTTGTTGCCAAAGTAAGATGAAATCGGTAGTGGTAGGATAAGCCAAATGCGCCAGTGCGCTGATTTATGGCTTGACAATTTCTGCTATATATATTTCAATAGAAGAAGGTGCTTCGAGAATTGTGCGTCAGGTCAGTGTTATAGTATGCTGGCGGTTAACCAGTATTTTCTGAGCAGGCAAATTGTTCCGTGCTAAAACAGCTCTGACTCTTAAAAAAGCTGTAGAATCCTAGGAATATGTAGGGATATATGTAAGGTCGCGGAGCGGAGATGAGTTTCTAAGGACTGAATTAAGGGGCTGAAGATCTATTGATTTGGCCTAAAAGCTCATCTCAGTATAATCGGTGTCCTGGTCTTAGGCTGGGACGAATCAGTTTGTATACGTATTGTTCGTTTGTAAGACCTTTCAAAGATTCCTATGCTGGCTGCATGCTGCCTAAACGAATGGCGGCTAGTTTGACTGGTGAATATGCAAATACACTCAGTGAGATTCGCACGGATATCTCGGAATTTAATCGTTTTGGTAATTCCCCGGTTTCCTTTCATACGTGTGCATCACCGGCACACTTAGTCTTCATTTAGGCACTGTGTGCAAGGCCTCAATTGGCCTCGCGCGCTTCTCCAAATATTTCTTCTTGTATGACAGCTGCTGTCTTCAACTGAAGCCTGTTGCTTTTGCATCGGTTCGCACTTTTGCATTTTAGAAGCTTATTAAGAAAACGCCTCCAATCTCCAAAGGTATCTTAACCCATGGAGATTAGAGTCAAATTTACCGACCGGGGGGTTCAGTTACCACTAAAAAACGTGAAGTTTGTGCAAGCCAATCCAAAGAAGTGAAAAGCGAACATGGTGGTTAGTCTGCTTTTGTTTGAGAAATTGGGAAATGAGAAAAGGCGTGATAGCGTGTTTAGTCTTTGTGTCTATTGTCTGTGTCTATTGGGAATATCTGCTAGTTACCCAGTTGGATCAAAGACAGCCTTGTAGAAAATCCAGCTGATTCCTTCATGCCTAATTCAATTATCGATTGCTTCCGAAAATTTTGCGCCATAGGAAAAAGTTAAATAGATTTTCTTAAAACGACGTTTGTCTTTGAGGAGAGCTATCAGACACCGCAGAACTGCGGAGAGTGACGTTTAATCCGGGTAGATTTTTGGAGGTAGTTATGTAGCTGTGTCTAAGTGGACCGCCGAGAGACTGTTGGTTTATCTGGAGGAGCTGTTGGGGTCGCTCTCAGTTTACCGGGATGACTGGGATGACGCTTTTTTCCAACTAGACTTTACAGGTAGACTGATTAGAGCCCCGAATTCAAATGGCAAGCCGCTCCATTTTGCAAAAGACGAGGTACCTCTCGAGCCTACCATTTTCTGGATAAAGTTACGAATAGTGGAGTTCATTTATCTTCCAGGCTTGCTATATTTCGCTAGAGGGTATGTGTGAGACAGTCTCTATTTTAAATGACCGCCCTTCATTTTCGGCCGCAGACTCCATAATGCACCGTCGGTAGTAAATTGCCAAGTTTATTGCACACTAGTGAAGCTGACCGAAACAAAGGAGGGCTTTAGGTGGTCCGCACGTGACCCGGATGCTTGGACAATGATATGACGGAAACTGAGAGCAAAACGTTTAGTAGGGTGCGATCGCTCAGATCATACAAGAGGAGAGGTGCAGATCGTGTGTTACTGAGTAAAGGCTGTCAGTTGACATCCCTCTTGTTGACCCTAATGTTTGAGTCAGTCATCCCTATAGGCCTACCTTCTTCACTTCTGGCCGAATTAATTTGCACAGACTTCAATAGTCTTGCCAGGAGATGTAAAAGCCTGCGAATGTTGGGATCTCAATTAGTGGTAATTCATTATTAGGGGACGTACTGGTATTTTCTATGCCCTCGAACGGCATGCTTCGTCAGATGGTACTTATTCTCATTCGGCCGCAGTTTTTTGGAAGTTGTTTAAACGTACTCAAAGCCCACCATGGACGGGGAATACATATTCAGAGGCCGTTAATTGTTCGGAGGCCGCTCACTTTTCGCACAATGGGATTGAGTTCTTGAAATCTACGGCATTTTCAGGCCTGCCATCTCATAGTGTAGAATGTCTACGTATAATGTATATGTTCCTGTATTATTGGAAATCATTTACTATGACGAGTTGTTTATGTGAGCGAATGCTCAAGGTCAGTAAACACGACCGACTGTGAATACGTTGCCTGATGATAATAAACGAAACTTTCAGGTAGTTTCCCACCAGAAAAAATTCCCCGAACATTGTGGAATCTAAATGGCCTTTGGAGATGCAAAATATGCGTAGGTGCGTTCGTGCAAACAAATTTTGGTTGATGCTTCCTGTTGCCAGTTAAAACTCCGCAGTCGTCGTTAGTTATTTCCCAAAAGTTGCGCACGTTTGCTGGTGAAAAGGAGAGTCTTCTATTATAGGTTGCGAATTATGCTAAGAAGACCTCGAGGTTTATCTAGCAGGAACATGGAACCCACGCCGATTATACCGGACAGCTGAACGAACCTAGCTGACGCACACAACTAACATGCGGTTAGGGGTACACGATGTCGGAACGCACCGGAGAAAAGGCTCAAAGTGGACGTCATGAAATGTTGAGATATATTGGTCGTTTTGAAGTGTACATACGTCCTTCCGCGAGGCGCATTTTCTTCTTCGTGAGGAATGTTCATTTGGTCGTTTACGTCCTGAAATGAAAAGAATATGTAATTTAGGCTATCTAAATATCACCACAAGGTGGGCGGCCGACAAACTGGTAGAGATACCCCAAAATGCACTTTAGCGACCATGTTGTTGTAGATGCCTGTTCACACAATGCCATCTTCAGCGGTTATTTCGCATGAATGTTTACTGCAACTCTCAAGAAATACGAGACTCACATGAAATGCATGGGGTCTCATTAACATGCCAAATGTCCGGAGCTGGTGAGCTGCATGAAACCATCTTCGTCTCTTTCATCTAGCTGGCGCTCTACAGTGTTAGTCGTAGTTGTCAGACGTTTACTCACGGATGTCGAGTAGTTCCTCTCTGAGCCCGGAAACACGGACGCACACAGGCTTACGGGGCACACTGCTGGGACTCTGGTTCGGACCAGGCCAACATCATACAACACTCTCTTTGCGGACCGGGTAGCGATCACACCTACACGTTTTCTAGATGGGCCTGGAGCTAAGAACCAAAAGCAATTTGTTTCCATGTGGACTCACCTTTGGCACAAGCCTGAAGAGCACCACCACGGCGGGCAAGGTTCACCATCACAACAGTCGGCGTGATATGATACGCGATTCTTTGCACATCAGCGGTCACTGATAGTTTTCGGCCGGTCACAGAGCGCACAAAAGCCCAAGTCTGTGTTCCTAGACCGCCATCTGGGTTGAGGTGCAGTATCCTCAACCACCAACGGCGGGGCGTCTGTAGCAGACTTTGAGCCTTGGCGCAGCAGGATTTGTCCCTGAACCATCAATCAAGATGGCTGTGGTTCTCCTGCGTTCCAGCCTCTAAAGCTGATTCATCACTCGATTCAGTTGTGTACAAAGGCCGTCGAAAGCTGTCGGCGGTGGCTTGGGAACAGGTGTAAGGGGTACACCTTTCTCAGTAGGTTGTAATCCGACAGCCGTCGTTGTCGGATTGAGAAGCAAGCTAAGAAAAAAATCAATGATGAATAGTTCTTACTGTTTGGAACGGACTGATCTCGAAAAACACAGGACAGGGTATGCATGGGAGCCACACTGACTGGTAAAAAGGGCATTCTCCATGAGCCACTCGGTGTGCCGGGACACCCTTTGAATTACATGCTCCAACGTGTTGGAGCGGTTCACCCGGTCTTTAAGGCGGCCGTTCGCATTCTCATATCAGTTGTAGGTCACATTACCGAAGCGAACCATTCCGGACTGTGCGTGTATGGCCCGTTTCCGGATGATGTCGAGGATCGATGCGGCGCGGAAGCTGCAGGTCTAGCAGGAATCTGTGTGCCTTTAATACGATGGAAAAAACCTACTGCACAGCATTGTCCATGCGATCCATGCGGTGAAATATTAGCCGGCTATTCACAGAATGTGTTTACGACCAAAAATACATGAATAATAAATGATACATACGTGCTTCCTGATGACTTTGCGGACATGAAAGTAGCAAAGCATAATGTCACAGCCGAACACGACTCTTGCTGCACGCATTTGCGCCGCCAACTTGTCCATTACGAAGGTCCTGACCGGATACGCTTTGCCTATCATTTCTTTGAATAAGCCGACCAGTTTACGCATGGGAGCAAACTGCTTGCTCTCTACGAACGCATACATAACCGGACGCCCGGTTCTCATGCCGTCCGATATCAAGAAGGTGTACAGGTTATACCTACATATTGAATATTAGATGCTTTAAAGGGCGGCTTTAAGGCGGCTTGTCGCATACGTTCCGTCTACATTTATTGCATCTAGAAAGCGTCGGTTTGACGCTATCTGCTGCCACCGGAAGAAGCATATGTGGCTATACTGACCTTCCTCTGACTGGCACACAAGGACGCATCCGGTCTCCCGACGTTTTCCCAGGCATATCATCTGCTACATTAAGCCCCAACTATGCGGCACTCACTTAAAATAGCCGGTAGACACTTTCGGCGGTAGTTGTATATATTCTGAATGGTAAGAATATTGTCAAATTCATCCACCACAAGATGCCGCACCTCACATGACGGCGTTCCATATTTCAGAAGGGACTTGCATGTGCCCAACTCGTCTTCGGTTAGGCGTCGATTAACTGGAAGCCCGTCAAGAAAACAAGAAGTCACTGCCAATTGGTTCCTTTGTCTCCGTAGACAAAATCGACCTGGACAGCTGGTGCTTCGGGTACTTTGTTTTATAAGAAAGTACGCTCGTCTTGCTTCTTCGGATTCCCGGCTTTCCGTTGGTTTTGGAGGGCGCCTGCTGTATTTGTGGCACACCCACTCGTAACGCCAAACAGCGCTGGTTCTTCGATCGCTGGTATGTATTTACTGATTTAGGTCGTTCTCAAATGCCGTGAAGGATGAAAACGATACACCCACAAATTTCTCAATGAACGATTTTGTAGCCGCTTCTGAAGCCATAGCACATGAAGTTCAAGGCCGAATGTACGCCGATAATTCTCAAAAGAAATCGATTAAAACAAATCGGCAAAAAAAGGCAGGTGAGTGTAATTTTGGGACTGAGCACCCACAGGGGTTTATGCAGAAAAATGCATTGTGCCTCGAAGGCGCGGCGGTTCAGGGGACCCTCAGTATTCGCACAATGGAGTGAAACTCTCGTACATTGTGACGTGTCTCTGATAGACAAAATAATCGGGCAGTTGCGTTGAGAGTACCAGCCTATACCTTTGAGCCCCATTAAGGCATCCTGGGGCTCCAGCAATGCTGGAAGATTATCCCACAAGACTTTTGAGTCAGGAAAACGATTGCTTCAGTGAACAGTGAAATTTAGTGAGCTGCAATAATATGAAAGCTGATTGAGACGGTTTTTGCTTCGAGCCCATATGCAACAAAATGCAACATTTTGGCACAGAAAACTTCACTCCACTTCTAGATGTTTTGCATCTGAGAGCACTGTGCGGATAACCAACACTGGTTTGGAATGATATCTTCCTGAAAACCATGGTAAGGTTTTAAAAGAAACTTCCGTTTCTTCACGTTTTTTCTGCAGTGGACTCGGGAGTAATCTCAATATTATATGAACAATGCATCCGCTCATTCTCATAATGGAGTAGCCATTCCCGAACTGTTGAGGAAAGAGTCTTCCACCGCTGTAGCAGGCGTTCCGCCAGACAAATCCAAAGAATCGTCACAGCTAATTTTATGATATTCAGCAGGCGTCACGCCTGTCACCCGAATGCCTTATCTCTAACAGTATACTGAAACCTTGACGGTGATATTGGAAGAATTTATGGATTTGTCAAAAGAAGGAGCAGACAATGTAACGACCGTTTCGAATTCTTGAGCAACGAGCACCAAGGTTAGCAACCAAACCGGCAAGACGCCGAACGAATGGCTATGCAAATGTGCTGTACCATAAAAATGAAAGTAGTTATACGGAATACAAAGTTACAAACCTTAACGGTTTTCGACAAACGGTGAGGTACTCCAAAAGGCAAGCAAAGCCGGTATGGATCAACAGCCAACGCGTGACCGAAACCGCGTCTCAAACTCATGAATTAAAACAATATATAGCTGCCAAGGTTCTGGTACAAAATTAGTATAATCAACGCGGTAAAAACGATTTACGCGGTAAGGAAAACGGAAAATATAGATATCTTGTAAAACTGAAATAGAGTTCAATTCCACCAGTCCAAAAAAGGGGCGGTCCATTTGAATTGTTAACCGTGAAGGCAGTCATTCAAGATTGGAGGTAATTTTAAATATATATGAAGTTGCAACACCGCCGACCGAAAGTCCTCGGACGGTCAGTCAGCGAACAGGTAAGTTATCAGGAGAGCTCTAGCCTACAAGCATGGAGAGTTAGCCACCGACCTGAATGGTCCAAGTCCACTCCTGCCACAAAGGCCGGTTCTAACGGTAAACGCGCCTAACCACGATATCACGCTGAACTAAAAACCGGCTGTTCTAATACGTCTGTTGAGAAGCATCCCTAAACCTGCGTACCCCCTCGTTAGTCCTCCCCTTTCAGCAAACTTAGGCTCCTAACATCGCGCTCGATGACACCGGAGCTAGCGCGGCGGGAAACCGTTCTGACGAGGCCGTCTGCATCCGTTTGACATTTGGTGATACTACCCAGCGGCCACCTTCCTCTAGAGAGATGTTCGGACACTACCATAACGACGTCACCCTCCCTGAGGTTTGTGTTCCGACTTAACCATTTATGGCTTAACTGAAGCGTTGGAATTTATTCTTTCATCCACCCATTCCAGAAAACTTCCGACAAATAATTCACTTGTTTCCAACGTCGAGTGAGCCGCTCTTTCAAACCGTGATGCGTTCGCCTCGTGTAGCAAGAGGTGATTCGGAGTCAGAACCAATGCGTCACGGCAATATGCACTCAAAGATGTCAAAGGCCGATCGTTTAGAATACGTTACACCTCAACAAAAAAGATTGTCAGACGATCATCAGATAGAGTTTGCTCTTGGATGAGCACACAAGTAATTTGCCGTAATGATCGTATCATTCGCTCCCACACTCCTCCTCGATGGCTAGCATGCCACTGAATACCTCGAGCAAATAGTTGATTGTTGATTTTCCCTTGGTCCCAAAGCGATACGTGCTCCCTGAGTTCCTTAACGGCACCAACGAATTTGGATCCGTTATCGCTGTACATATCCAAAGGTCTCCCTCTTTGACCAACGAACCTCATGAACGCCAAAACAAAGGAATCGGTAGTCAAAGAATGCGCCACTTCGAGGTGAGTC
Organism: Opisthorchis viverrini; assembly: GCF_000715545.1. Taxonomy (NCBI): domain Eukaryota; kingdom Metazoa; phylum Platyhelminthes; class Trematoda; order Opisthorchiida; family Opisthorchiidae; genus Opisthorchis; species Opisthorchis viverrini. The sequence goes on along the minus strand of NW_008751776.1, from coordinate 256,550 downwards.
GCTCGGGTAGCCATGCATGAAAAGATGCAGCCGGATCTCTTTTTCATGCTGCGACCACGCTTCACCAGAAATGGTCCAAAGTAATCAGCACTCACAGCTTCGAAATATTTTTTACACTTTTCAGATCGCACCGGGGGTAACAGAGCCATCATCTGCTGACATATGTTCCTTGATCGCTTTCTGCATTGAATACACTTATGGAGGACGCACTTCACCGCCTGACTCCCATGAAGGCCCATAACGCCAAGTACATTAGAGGCGCCGGAATGCCCTGCTGCCTCATGATAGTGCCGAAAGAGTAGATTAGTTACCGGGTGCTTATTGGGTAAGATAGGCGGGTGCTTCAGGAATAATGCATAACTGGAATAGTGGAGCCGTCCACCAACGCAGAGAACACCGTCCAGAAGGATGGGACACAGCTTGCGCAGGGCTGAGACCCTAGTTGGCTCCGATTGAGTGTCCGCTTTTAAACGAGTTAACTCATCACTGTATGCTTCCGCTTGAACCTGACGGGTAACGACCACCCGAGATTTGGTCAATTCTTTCACTTGTAGGTGACCTACAAACGGCATGACGCCAGACCTTCCCAGCTGGCGGCGACTCCCACACGGTTACCTGGACCCAGTGGCCCAAGAATAACCCAACCCAGCGGTGTCTTCACGGCAAATGGCTCTTTTTGACCTCCCAAACGCTGATCTAGCACCCAGTGAGCTTCTGGAACGTCACAGCCAATCAATATGCCAACCGATTTAGAAGGAATATCCTCAAAGGGCAATTCTTCCAGGTGAGCCCAGCCACTTGTCATTCCCGAGCGCGAATCCACGACTAATGATGGGAGCATTTCAGATACTATTGAAGCACCTTTCACCAAGACAACCCCATTACTGTGGAGCGGACACACCTCAAAACTTCCAGATTCTCCAACTGCTAAACAAGATCCACTGATTGTCTGTATTTCACGCGGCGTTCGATGATTCTCTATCCCGAGTTGGTGCAGCAAGTTATGAAATAAGATAGTGGTATCGGACCCACTGTCTAAGAAGGCATACGTGATCACTTCTGCTGAAGGGCCTCTCGGACGAACTGGAAGTAGTCCTAGGGAAACAGCCGTCTTGCGGTCAGTCACTGCATTGCTTTTGACTACAGGAACTAACTCTGCTTTTTTATCTAGTGGTTTCGAATGTAGCAGAGCGTGGTGTTTGGCTCGGCATCCATCCGCCCCACATCGATATTGCAGTTGGCAGTCCTTCGCTTTGTGGCCGCCTTCAAGACACCGAAAACAGGCATTGAGAGACCTTAAGGTGGACCATCTTTCCACTGGCTCGAAGGACAGAAAGCGCTCACAGTTGCTGATACGGTGTTCACCACCACAAACCTTACAACTGATCTCGCTCAACAGTGGGGCCTGATCTGAGCAAACGATCGCATGACTCCAAGCGGTTCTGCTCTTGCCTACATCTGTAACAGCTTGGCCACGTACACCTTGGTCCTTCTGCGTAACGGATTCTGCCAGAAGGCCGTAACGACTGCTTAGCACTCTCGCCCTTTGAGTAAGGAACTGTGTGAGGTCGGCGAAGGTTTGCTCTCCCCGATCATGAGTGGTATGGTAAACGAATTCCGCCCACTTGTGTTGTAAAGTATTGGGCAAGCACCTCACCAACCTATCCAACTTCTCCAGGGAACTCAGTTCTTCACTGTAGTTCATCTGAGTCAGAGCTATTTTGCAACTCTGCATCTTGAAGGCCAACTGAGTCAGATCTCTTGCCTTACATGAGGTAAAACGAAAACATTTAATGAGATCATCTATCAGGGCTCTAGCAACCACATGAGACCTTCCGAAAGACTCCTGCAGAATGCGGCGGGTTTGTTCATATCCTTTCGCAGGCTGAGACATGATGCATTCTTCGATAGCCTCCCCGGCTACACCGGAGCACGCGTTTACCAATTGTACTAGCCCCTTTCCCTCTTCTTGGATCTAGCTTTCGACGTAAAGCTCGAATTGACGCGTAAACCTCCAATAGCTCCTGACTTGACCATCAAACTGCGTGAGGCCGATTTCAGGTAACTCCAGGCCCTCTATAATGGATTCCAGATGACGGATGTCACCTAATCCATTATGCTGTCGTTCTCCTACTCTGAGACTATGTCGATTTTCAGAGTTCAATAGCGTTGCCATCTTTCTGTAATCTTCAACATAGCTTCTGATGCGACTTCTTGAGGACTCTAAAAATCCTGACCGGTTGCACTGCTCTAATCCGTCTTCGCTTCAAGCCAACGAAGCTTCGTGCTCAGCCAACTCTACCTCGGCTTTAGCCTCTAGGAGTTGTGTTTTATGGTTCGTTTTCATTGCCTCTGATTCAAGCTCGAGTTCTTATTTAAGTTGTCTCTCTTTAAGCTGCGCTACCAATAAAGCAGCTTTGGACCCCGAATTCTCCAAAGTAATCTTAGAAGCTATACTAGTCCTAGAGCTCATCGCTGAAAACGAACCGTGTCCGACTTGGCTGACTTTCTTCTCAAATTCTTCTTCTCGTTTTGAATTGACCGCCATTGACCTGGTGATTGGCATCCAGAGAACCACGCTTGTCAACGTTGAGTACTGTAACCACCGTTTCGAATTCTTGAGCAACGAGCACCAAGGTTAGCAACCAAACCGGCAAAACGCCGAACGAATGGCTACGCAAATGTGCTGTACCATAAAAATGAAAGTAGTTACACGGAATACAAATTTACAAACCTTAACGGTTTTCGACAAACGGTGTGGTACTCCAAAAGGCAAGCAAAGCTGATATGGATCAACAGTCTGTAATGGGTCAAAATCGCACAGTCGACGGGAAACCGCGTGGAGCTGAACCGGGACGTAAATGGGCGAATGTTAACGAACACACAAACGACGATGAATGCACAGAAACGGGAGATGTTCAGTCAACCGGCAAGCGATCCAAACACACAACTAAGAACAACACTGACGGAACACGAACATATATTCCAAAACAACGGAAGGGGCGGCGTCCCCA
>NW_008751776.1:247252-250158 GCF_000715545.1 Opisthorchis viverrini | reverse complement strand
ACGCTCCGCTCGGTTTACTAGCTTCTTCGGATTCCACGGCTTTCCGTTTGTCTTGGAGGGCGCCTGCTGCATTTGTAGTACACCCAAACGCACAATATGCCGTGAAGGATGAAAACGATACACCCACAAATGTCTCAACAAAAGCCACTTCCGAAGCCATAGCAGACGAAGTTCAAAGCCGAATTTGCACCAATAATTTTCAAATGACATCGATTGAAACAAATCGCAAAAAATGAGGGCAGATGAGGGGTTTTTCAGTCTACGCGTATAGGCAAAGAAGTGCAACATTTTGACGTTAAAGTTTTCATTTCGGCTGCAGGGTTTCGCAGAAAAATACATTGTGCGTCTAGCCGCTGGCATTCTACTACAAGTCAACGCGTGACCGAAACCACGTCTCAAACTCATGAATTAAAGCAATATATAGCTGCTCAGGATTTTCCTACAAAATTAGTATAATCAAAGCGGTGTAAACGATTTGCGCGGTAAGGATAACGGAAAATATAGATATCTTGTAAAACTGAAATAGAGTTCAATTCCACCAGTCCAAGAAAGGGGCGGTCCATTTGAATTGTTAACCGGGAAGGCAGTCATTCAAGATTGGAGGCAATTTTAAATATATATGAAATTGCAACAGACAGTACAAAAGGTCGGCCATTGATTTGAAGTTCTGGCAAAAACTCAAGGGGTCCTGTAGGCACATGTAACGTGCTCGTCGTGAATGTTTTTTCTTTTTATAGGAGGATAACTTGCGACTTATGCTACAACCAGGGCAAGCTGGGGCCGGTTGAACGCGCGTCCTTCAAATTTACTTCCGTTGATTCCATGTTGCTGTTTTCTATGTTGTTATATAGTATGAGTTTCAGCATAGAGCATGAATGCCTTTCGATTGAGGGCATGCCGTGGTAGTGAAAAATGTCAACCGTGCAACCCGCACATACTCATGATGAGTAGACGCGGAAAGGCGAACGTGGTAGAGAAGGATGGTGGATTTTGGGGGCTGCACAACCGTCCGGTGCTGAAACAACGCCACATAAAAAAGACTCACAACCGCAGTTTTCATGGATTTACAAGGCGCATTAAACTCGGTTGCATGGGTCGTTCCCATACACCTTTGCCAGTCAAAGAATTCTCCGGGAGTTAATGAAAATAACAGGTTCTTTGAGTTCTCAGACTTCTGCACGTTGGAGACTATACAAAGGATTTTCTAAGAAATTCCGTAGACAACTTGGTGTCCGTCAGGGGTGCTTTCTGTCCCCATCCCAATTTAATCTCGTGTTCGATGGGATAGTGAAACGAAAGCTGGAGGGTGTTCGAAACCACCATCTTCAAATGACCTCTGATGGAAACATTACCTGTCTTCTTCTAAAGGGACGAGCAGGTAGAGGTTTTTTAGATGAGCCAATCAAAGTCATCCGGTCCTTTAGTATGCACTTTCTATCAACGAAGTTTACGATAATGCTCGTTAATATAGTCACTGAACACGCCATTCGAAAGCCGGAGGAGGCACTCGAGATTATGGAAGTTGTGTAAGCTCTGGTTTTAGTACATGTGGATGGAATCAGTGCAAGAATATACCATGCTCGTGTTCACTAATTTGAGACAGCTATAGCGTAAAAGCGGTTCATCCTTGAATCTTGTGAGACGTACATATCAGGCTACAATACGGAGTGTTTCGCACTGCGTATTCTGAAACGTCGCTTGCCGAAATGAGCACTGTTTTCCGTGCCCGATTTAGTGTCAAAAGCAGAGAAATGGCCAACCACCGACCTAACAGGGGAGAATAAATGAGATTACAAAATTTGTGGGTGCTGTCGGTGCAATTCGCCTTTCTGGGTGGAGACCGCCTCATATCCATAGATCCCGGTTTGAGGTTTGCTAGATGTTACTGCTAATTGATACTGGTGTCGTTCCTGTCATAAAATTTTGTCCACATTACCTGCCATGATTTCGTTGCGTGGAATCACTGAATATCGACGTCGAGTCATTGGTGTACACGGCTTCTTTGGTATCGCGAATGAGTCTGATTAGGCAAGTAGTATGTACGTTTTAGTAACAGTTTAGACTCCAGCTTCGGTACGATCACGTATCGGGAATCTTTTACAACGGATTTCATTAAGCACTCGGTGAGCCAGCAACTAAAAATTCGCTCAATTATCTGTTTCCAATAATATTGCGGAAGATGCTCACCAGTCATAATCGATTTCAATTCTTCCAGATACCTTGTCAAGGAAGACTGGCTACCCCGTCACGAAGAGACTGGACCTTAACGTGGTGTGACGGTTTGCGCATCTCAGCAATCCATTGAGCTACACTGGAGAGTATCCCGCGACACTCAGACAGTCTCTCACACCGGGTTGGTCAGTAGTTGAAGGTCTGACGAACACAGTCTCCTGACCCTCCAGGTTGGGGGTTGGAACATGTGGCGACTTGTTCCGTAGAAATGGTAATGCACTTGAATTTCCCGCCAAACACCGCTGCCTTGACGCTAGGCTTTTGAACCAAAGGTTTGGTTGAGGACCCTAATCGTCCTCCTGTCTAGGTGTGGGCTTCCTGACAGTAACCTAGTCCACGTACAATCATGAACTGCATACATACAAATACACTTATAAAAGAAAAGAGACAGAGAAGAGGACCTGGGGCTGGCCTACATCAGATAACCCCAGATTCCTGCAACTCAGTCGGAAAACCACGATAGAAACTGGCAGTATGAAAGCCTCATCGGTTAGGCGCCCCTCAAACTTTTTTTTCACAATATCTTTCATTTCCTTCTACAATGTTACATTCTGTTGACTTCTTGGTTTCCGCTACTCCGCATCGGACAACCTAAATCGGCACACGTAACACTTGGCCCAGGCATCTAAGGTTACAGTGTTTGAGTAAAGTACCGTCTGATTTACCCCCCCCCC
>NW_008751776.1:243015-243751 GCF_000715545.1 Opisthorchis viverrini | reverse complement strand
GTTTTATTTTAGGTATCCCCGCGATAACATTTTCAATTGTGCGTTGAAATATGGATGGAGCGGAATGGATTCCAAAAGGAAGGCGACATAAACAGATAACAGGTTTCGCCTCCTCCGTTAATTCCAATTGCTCGTAAGCATGAGCTAGGTCTAGTTTTGGAAAATATTTGCTCTTACCGATTTGTGCGTAGACGTCTTCGATTTTAGGTGACAGGCAATGTTCTGGGGGTGTGCGGGCATTGACCGCGGTTTTATAGTCACCGCAAATTCTAACTGTGCCGTCCGGTTTCAGTATTGGCATGATTGGTGTGGCCCACTCTGATAACTCCGTACTTTGAATTATTCCTTCCCGTTGAAAACGGTTAAGTTCTTCTTCAACCTTTGGACGCATCAAGTAGGGCAATGACCGAGCCTTCAGGAATCGCGGTTGTGTTCCCGGCGGAACGTATATATTCACCTTTCTCCGGATGAACTTGCCAGTATTCGGCTCAGAAAATACTTCTTCATAATTGCGGATAAGAGATTGAACCTCCGGGAGTGTCGAGACCTGGTTTAACGTAAGTAGGGGTAGTTGTTAAAGCCAATCACGTCCCAACAGGTTTGGACCACTTCCTTCAGCAACATATGTGGTTTCGTTCACCGTCACACCCTTATATGAAACATTCACATTTTTCGTCCCAAGCAACTTCACCTCTTCTCCTGTATATGTTCGAAGCCGGACTGGGGCTTGCTGAAG
>NW_008751776.1:229551-240442 GCF_000715545.1 Opisthorchis viverrini | reverse complement strand
TGTTCTCCACGCCCAATTCGGAGTGGCGTAAACAGAGAGGTGGCCAACCCTTGACTTGGCAGAGGAGTATGAAAAAGATGACGAAACGCTTGGGTGCTGTCGGTGCTACTCGCCTTCCAGAATGGATACCACGTGATCCTCACTGTGCCTGGTTGGATACACTACACGATATGGCTGCCAACCGATGTCAGTAGCGTTCTTGTTGTTAGTTTCTATCCGGATTGCCTTAGTGAATGTCTGCAGGTATAGGCACCTCGGAATGATTATGTTAAGCTAGCACTAAGTCCCTCCCCCATCCAACTTTATTCTTTTCTTTACAATAGGGCTTTCAAATAAGTCATGGTTGTACGGCAGTGAAGCGTCGGTGTTGAACACCGATGTCATGCTGTCAATGATGATGACGAAGGTGACCATGCAGGAGTTTCTGCTCCCAGGGTCCATGAACAAATCTGACGCAGACGTTCTGGTCCGTAAAAATCACACACGCAATTACCACACATCGGTCGGTTTGACGGTCTATCATGGTAACAAGCCCTAATTTAACCACCCGATGATAATTACATGAAGCTTTTTTATTCGCGCAGAAATGTGATTCGTTTTCACACAGTTGTTACTGAAACCCAACACTGAATGATGGATTTAATGACATCAACCCATTAGCTTGAAAACCGTTTTACCAGAGTGAATTGCAGAGGGGTCACTGTGCGAACAAATCCGCCACCTAGCAGAGCACTGTTCTTTTGACTGTCGTTTTGACCTTCCCGGATATTGTGTATTACCTCTTGTCTGGTTCAGTCAAAAATGATGGTTCACTCAGTCGGTCAGAAAATTCATGCACTTTGTTGCTGCCAGAATGTCCTTAAGTATACAGCGTGCGATTAGATGTCCCAGTCCGTCTGGCAGTTTCAGGAGTATTACTTCCACTGGCATTCATCAGATGGGCGATGTGTTATTGAACATGGGAAACAATGCACTACCAGTCCTGACGAGACTTCTTACTCGGCTTAGATTTTCGTGATCCAACTACGCATCGTCCATAAACAACCGCTATAACTCGAAACACAGGTCTTGACAGTAGCTGGATCATTAGAAACAGTCGAGGTCCCTCACCCTCCTGTTATCAGAATAGGCCAACAACCGACATTATCAATAATCGCCTGGGTCGATATTTTGCTTAGTGTGACCATGGACTTAGGAAGCAAATGTGCGATCTGTAGCTCGTTATTGAGAAGGAATCAAGGGGTCTGGACAAGAAAAACCTGGAGACAGCCCAAAGTCCAACTATCTCCAACCCAGGAAGGATAAAAAGCATATGTCAAAATTCTGGCGTAGGATTGTACCCACCTGTCCATATTCCTTCGCTCGGAGCTTACGTATGAAGTCGCGGACATCTTTTTGAAAGTAAACCATCTGCCGCCCTTCAACATCGTCTTATTCCGAGATCAGGTATTTAAGACCGCAGAATATTCCTCTTGATGCATTCCTGGATGAACATAAAACCGAAAGAAAATTGCATTTAGTTGCACCTATCAGCACTGCCATACAAACGCGCCTGTTTTCCGAGGTCAAGTGTCCAGAAAGGTCCCCGTTCTCCCGATGATTCCAAAGAGAAGACGCGAAGAATACAAAACATTCAGTTAAAAATTATGGATGAATGATGCCTGGAAGAGTTTCGGATGTATGGCACAGGATTTCCTAAATATGTACCAGAATACTTGAGATTTATGCCATGTCTATCACTTGAGATACATGATAACGATATGTGGTAACGTGATACTGTGATAGTTTCTCAGAATATTCGTGTGGCGTCAAACTAAATCCGTTTTTCTTTATTTGTCAACATATTGTTCGGCCTCACGAACTTGAATGCTGGGCAATCAAACGTTACCATTATCAAACGTTTTCAGCCTCTCCGGAACCCCATAATAGACAACCGCAAATACCGAAAACATGCATCGGACCACCAATCAGAGGGTAACTGTCTGGATGCCACCTGATTAGCTGTTTTAAAGGGTAACCAGAACTGTACAGACACCCGTCGCATGAAAAGACAACTGGTGAACCAATCAGAAGCCGAAACGGAAAGTTATGCGTAGTTGGTGTGTGAGAGTCTCGTTGCTGATCGATAAGCGTAGACAGAATAAATGACTCACCCAACAGTACTGTGACCAACGGAACTAGTAAATCTGCTCGTCCACACATAATTCTTGGGGGCAACATGAATTCCTCAATCAGTTTGGCCGTGGACGTTGAAGGGGTGGACGGATTTTCAGTGACTTTAATCATAACGTCTTGGTGGTGGTCAAGGCCTTGTGATAAATAAAAATATGAACTGCCCAGCTACCGTGACGCGTCAGTCATTTCGGGCCATACCCAGTGAGCTATGGCGAGCTCACACGAGACCACAAAAAAGAGCTACAGCTCAGAAAGTGAAATTGGTTAGGTTGTTGATACTCACGTCGAGATTGAAGTTGTCCAGCCCTGTTTGGTACCGCACTGTTGCTAATTGAAAACGATCTTTCCCGCTTCCATTCATGCATGCATCCCACCTGTATCTTCTCTTGGGATCCCTAATAGATAGTTGTGTGTACCCCCTTGCAGCTTACGTGCTGGTCTGGGGGTTTTATTTTGCCCCGAAATTTTTTTAGATAGTGTTAGTTCGTCCATAAAATTAGTTCTTTCTATATGCTCATTTACGCGAAAAAGTTGTTTCTGAAAGTGCTCATGTAGATCCCATTATAGTAAGAATTTTTTGACAAGTGCTGTAACAGTGATCGCCGGCCGACGAAGCTTGCCAGAATCTCAAAGCCGCTCGAGTGCGAGCGTCTCTGGTTGTCGTTTCAGTTTAAGCAACAATAGATACACCTTAGTCAAAAGATTACGAGAAAATTTCTTTCGACAAAGACATTAAATGTTGATGTTTAAGTTGCTAAACTGTCTCATTCTAGGCAAATTACTAACAGCATTAGGTGACTACGGTTCGTATGTACAGTTCGTACGTACGTACTCTGGGGTCGATCACTTCTAAACGGACCTACCGTTATTCAAATGTTGTTCATTAGGCCCCGATCACGTGACGTAATGTAGTTTTCATATGGCTCCCTTACAAAACAACAGTGGATACACATGTTGCATGTTTAATAGATCATTTCACAAACAAGTCAGGTTTTTTTTAGATAATATGTAACTGTGATTATGTAATATATAGTATAACACCGATAAAAACAACCCATTAGGCTATCACAGGCTTGCAGTGATAGCCGAGGCAACAGATGACCTTTGTGTGGTACATTCAAACAAAACATTCAGGTGAAACTCAGTTGAGTCTCGTGTTATTATCAATCTCCTTTGCCATGTCATAAAGCCAACTACAGCAGTTGAGAAATCCATCAGAAACCAACCCTCTGGTCACGTTTATTTGAGGCTTCTCATCTATGTCACTTTGATATGCGGGATTTAGAACTCTGAACAGACAGCATTGGAACTGGTTTCGCCATACAGCGATAGCAGCGTAATCTGCTGAGCAACCAACGACCTTAGTTTTGGCTTCTATTCACCATGAGTCACAAACGCTCTGTTCAAGACTAGATCTTAACTGGAAATCATGTGGCTTCGCATTATGCATATGATCTGTTTGACGCAAGTACAAACTTAAATGAACATTCCTTATCTGCTACGAGGAAGGTTGATTCGGATTCCCAAAAGCTTAGAGACATACGGCCTTCCGCCTATTTCCAATAGTATATAGTTGGATTCGAAGTGTATTTAAGGAAATCATTGGTTCTTGGTGCTGGCCAACGGCTATTGAGATGGGCAAACTGTCGGATATCAAGTACAGAGTGTGGCCACATCCGAAAAAGCAGGGCAGAATGTAGGTTGTCCTGCGGGATGAACTCACTCGATGATAGACGTCATCGTCTACCAATAAAATTTTCCACGAGGATTGCAAAACGGTAGCAGTAAAACTCTATAACTCCTAATATTCTTATATTCCAACCAATTTCATCGCGGTCGCCTGTTCCACGTGGTCGCTTCCGCGTAAACTGATTGTCCTCAGCCTCTAAGGTTCCCAGTAAGAAGCTCCAACCACTAGTCAATATTTTTGGATATTGGCTGCAAACAACCACATTCTTCCTGTTTTCCTCACTATTCGCTGAGTGGTGGTCTCGACAATCGTACACGAAATGTTGTTCGAAACTCCTATTTTTCATAATCATCAGGCAAATCAAACCACAGAATCACGGAATATTGTCCATCACTGTATACATCAACTCAAGTGTAGGACGAACTACCGATTCTGACCTTCCGCTTTCCTCGTTCGAGATGCACTGTCCTATCCGTACCACTCTAAACTGTCAAGAAGTGCAGGACAATGGTATTATTGGATAGGAGTGCAGTTATCAACTGCCTGGACATGGTCATCACATGGATTTGGAATTCCTGCCACCCATAAGAAACATCATTTCGGGAGGCGCGTAAAAGGTGTGATCGTCTACGTACTTTCAGATGAATTAATTACCTCAATAGAGATCGATCAAGTCTACCATCTTCATGCTACTAAACAATAGCCACTGTTTAGTAGGTCAACCGGTCTACATCTTTGTGTTGTCATTCGTAGACCAAAGGTTCCACTCAGCAGATAGGTAGACCGAACAATCATCAAACCAGCGAGAAACCATAGGTCGTCGATTGCTGACGTTCTAACAAAATAACAATTTCGATAGCGCCCAAACTGTTTCTTGTATGGACTTCCATCACCCGAAGCGAGGCTAAAACACAGCCACAGTAATGCTATACATGTATAGTACAATCGGACAGAACCAAATGCCTATAGTGAATGTCTCTTTTCCGGGAAAAATTTGGACCATGAAGGCTCACGCAGGTTTACCATCTCTTCTGCTTCCGAAATGGACGCTTAATTTAATAACAGGTCCTTTTCTTATAACCTTTGTGAGATTAGTTCTGAGTGTATTCTTGTCAGACTATGACCAATAACTTGTGTACTGGAAACCCTCCGATGACCCTGTTCTACTTTGCCCTGACATTGTTCATCTTCCTTTTTACCTCAAAAAATTGGGCAACATTGGCAAACCGTCGGACCTCCTGTGTCAGACGTTTGCCATTATAGAAGGTCAGCTGGCTTCAGAAGTTACCAAATAAAACGGACCATTTAGGGTTTTGGCAGGCTACTCAAAGTGATCCCGACAGATGGACCCGATATATGTTTCTCAAACTAGGCAGCGTTGGTATGTTTCTCGGTTTTTATGTTTTAGGGCAACAACCGAACAAATTCACCTAAGATTGTGAAACGACTACAATCTCTATCCTTAGTTCATTTAGCAGCGGATTTTTCGTAGTTGTGTTAGATCAGTTTCGGTGAGCAATCTCTTTGGGTTTCACTGAGATAATAATTTTGGAGTGTTAGATGCTTTTTGATCAACCTTAGTCCATACTGAATTCATATCTCTCCATGTCCTGCCATTGTTTCAAGTTTGTGATTGATGCATCTGCTTGGGAAATCTGCTATCTCGGCTCATGGTTAATTAGTTTAGGCGGCGCCGCTTGGTATGTAACTCCAGAGGCGAGTGCTGGTAGCTAATACCACTACGTGATTGTCCCGTCACGCAGGCAGGATTAGATGAGTGCAGGTGAGGTTTCAGCCAACAAGTAGTTTAGTTTTAGTTTTGGCGCAATGGCCGCAATGCTTGCGTATTGCTGGGTGCGCCACCGTAACAAGAACGGCCGCATCTTTGCACGGAGCAAACGGAATGGCTTTGATGCGGTGCAGGTCCTTGGGCAGGTAGGTATCTCGTCTTAAACAGGTTAGATTTGGATGTCATTGAAAGTTCATGGTTTCTGACTGGGTTTGATCAACGATGATTTTGATACCTCGGGGTGCACGCAAAACTCGCTAGGCCGGTGATCTCCCGTATTGAATGTTGATTGGGCTGGTTCTAGATGTCCAGGGATTCCTCGATGAAAATTAATACACCTGCATTATTTCAAGCATACTTTTGTCTGAGCATGAGCTGCAGTTTGGCAGTTGTACGCCTGAGTTCAGGACACCATTTTGACTGAGGTTCCCAGTTTCAGGGTATGTTGGGAAACAGTTGTTCACGCCACGGGTTGCGCTGAGGGTCTCTTTAAGCGCAGCGCCTCGGTGTCGGTCACGCTTATAGTTGTCATCACTATTTTGGGGTGCGATCTGTATAAGCTAACTGTAAGCTTCCGGAGGTGATGAGGGCGAACAAAAGCAGCACACACAGCAAAACGACAATGCAAAGTTCACTTAAGCCAACTCTGGCTCATTTTCTCATGAATACTGATAGCAGACACTGAGGTGCCGCCCGGTCCCTCCACCATTACAAAGAGGCCAGTTTGTTTGGGGGTTGAATAAATGTAAGCGGTCAAGAGGTCTCAGAGCACTCGTTTGGCCGTCTGAGTACTCGTTGTTCCTAGGGCAAATACTGGTGATGGAGCTCTAACTAAGCTCAGTATCAGTTGGTGCGCTCATTAAATTTGTCAGCGAAGATCGAGTGTGAAGTTGCAGAGGCCGAGTTTGTGAGTGACTGTGCATGCTAAACGCCATTGAATTAAAGCTAAACTTTTGGTTTCGTAATTCAAGTGCCATATAGAGTGAGTTTCTTCACCCCTCAAGGTTCCGACTTACACAGTCTCATGCAGTTTAAACCTGGAAATTATTAACCTTTTTCTTTACTCCAGTGCCAAACGCTGAGGCAGAGTGTGATATAACCAGGACTGAATCGCAGTTCAGAAGACATCACCTCTTGGTCCAAACGGTTCATACCATTTAGGAGGGTTGTAAGCTGTCTTGGATACCAGGTATTCTGTGAGGGCAAATACTAAAGCCTCTATTACCAGTCGGGAGGTTTACGGTCTTGATTACACCAATTTATACACACTTATTCGTCGCACATACAAATGGAGGGTGAGCAACTGTGTGCGTTTCTTTTGGAGGTCTTGATTTGTGGATTGACTGTGTACAAAACTGTTACACTGCAAATGTTTTATAGCCCGAGTGGGTGGGCCTAGGTTCAGATAAGTGCACCAAGCTGATTTTCGGCATTACCTCTTACCATGTGTTTGACTTATGTTTGATGTAAAAACTTGTTGTTGGCCGCTTGATAAAACAGTGGCAAAAGGCGAAAAACGAGGTCCCCAGTGGGAAATGTTTACACCAAAGTTGCGATTACTTAGACATAATGAGTCTGTTATTATTAAAGGTGGAGCATTCGGGACTGTATTGGTTTGCTGCTGCTGTAGGCTTGACTTGGCTCGCTGATTCGGTTTATTCATTCATATTGTGGGCTATATATTACGACGTAAGGTGGTGGCTCCAATGGATTACGTGTTTTTTTCGCTCCTGGGCTTTCTGTGTCCCGCCGGCTATAGCAACTTTTCCACACCGCGTCACCGCGATATTGTGTTCAAATGTTGCTTGGATGAACCTTGGGCTTATGGTCGCGGATACAAAGTACTCAACACTGTCACGTACTTGGTGGGCTGCTCCCGAATCCTCATTCGCACGAATCACCTAAAGAACTACCATCCATTTTGTCATCACTAGGTAAGAGGTAGTCGAATAAAAACAAGCTAAGGAACATGAACAAGATATTATCAAACTAGGTTTTTCCCAGAGGAGGGAATCAAAAACAATGACAACCCCAATATTACACGATACTCGTCGTCCACTTGCAGGGTCCGTAAAAATGCGGCGAATAATTTACACTCAAGAGCCGTTGGGCTTCGATTCCAAAAGCGACTAACGGCGGTGTAAACTGCCCCAGTCGCTTTGACTTTATCGCGCGTCCAGGTTTCCGCGGCTACGTTTCACTCTATTGTTTCGTTTCTGATGACACGGGAAAACCAAGTTCCCGCTGAGATTACCGGCCGACAACTAGTCAGTACACTGTTTGGTTTTTGAATCTTATTCGGAAACACTGGGCCACTTTCTTGCACCAAGGGATGTTAAACAACGCAGAAAAAAGCTGAATACGAAACATTAAAGGAACAATAGTCTCCCGAATCATGTAGTGTATACATCACTTGAGTTGGAAACTGTGCAGAAGAATTTCCTTACACTTACCGGCAGATTAAATCCAACAGCGTCGCTCAATTTAATTACACTAGAGCAAAAGGCACCTGAAGCATGTGGATTACGCAGATACAGACCTTTGCAAACAAATATTCCGGAAGCACCATACAGTGACGTTTGCAACAGGGCGACGGCCGCCAAATCTGCAATATGTTTCATGGATCATTAAACCAAATTAATGCAGCGAAGTTTGCAAATTTCAGATGGTGCGACTGAATGCGAGTAAAATTGAAACCAACCACGATTTTTTGAGACGGTTCGACAGCTATCACAAGATTCCGTGCAGCGAGGTCACTCTTGTCGCAAAGCTGTATACTAAGTATGAACAATTCTATCCTCCTAATGGAGTTTCATACATCGACAATTGTCGGTTGAACGCTTAGAAATTCGCTAACTTATTTTACGGGTTTACCTCACAATTAAGGATTTAAAAATATTTTAGCCAGGTTCGTTATTGTCGCGCATCTCACACCATTCCAGACTTTCAAGGACTTGATTTGCTTATATGAGGGCAAGGGTTGTGCACTTTGACATAGTCATAGTAACGGCAGGCTTTATTGTTGAGCTGAGGCTGTGCTACGATTATTATCACTTTGGTTGCTGGGCGACCGAACAAGTAGGGGCGTGGCGTGTTGCGTAGAAAAATAGCATTCTCGGTATCCCCAAAAATTCGACGGCGATCGTATGGTATACTAATTTTACTTGTTTTTATCGGCTTGGGTATATTTTACGGATGAAATTCTCATATGACCGTATGTCACTGCAGGGGAATTGACTGCTGGTAGACCAAGTATTCGCTATCCTAAACTGCGCTTTCGTCGTAAGTGGGTCATAAGTGGCTCGCAGCAAAAAATTCGAAAATACATACATACATACATAAATACATACATACAGCCAGCACCGTCTTCCAACGCTTGCTTAAAGTTCCACAGAAATATACCAGTTTCAGGGGACATAAGCCTCTTCTCAATCGATTGAGGCTGTTATCGGATGGCGCTCAAGACGCATGAAAACACTGAAGCCACTGATATGCCGCTTGGCAGACGTCGACCACATGCTCTAATCGGACAGTTTTCCCTGTGTCGTATGCGGACCTACATGCATGCATTTGCCCAGCATCTCAGACATGGATTTTTCGGTAACTGTGGCATTTTTTGTGGCGGTATTTTTGAGGGACGCACAATTTGTGGTTCTTCACATCCTGGTTTACGTTTTAAAGTAAATTATTGAAAGCAAAGACCTTTGTCAACCAAAGAACTCATTTCCCATAAGCACGCATCCTGTTAGAACTTTGACTGGCTTTCTGATTAGCTGAGGTCCTGTTGTTACTAACGGTCCCACTGTCTATTTGCTCTGGGAGGAGTTGTTGAGCGATAAAAGCTTGTTACAACTTGTGACACTGAGCTGTAACATAAAGCATTTTGCTGACCCTGGATGGTTTGAGCATTCACATTTCACCAAAACCTAGAGATGTCAAGGCACAGTGACCCCAAATCTGTACCTCACGTGTCAGTCCAACAGGAATTCGAATTTTAAACGGAAATTTGGCCTGGTGGACACCAAACTAACTGGGCTGTTGCTGCTACTTCTGCCGCTGAATAAGCGAGCCGACACTCACTTTGTTTCCCATTATTTTCCGTATTATACGGTTCAAAATTTCCGTCCAACAAGCCTTCCTATTGGCTGACTCGGCCAGCCTGTGGAGCCTCCGTTAGTCTACGGCGGCTGTCAAAGTACAATTGCCAGTAAGCGACTTGCCCCAGTTGCTTGTTCCACTGAAACTGACTGGCTTACCAGCAGGGGTGATCCAGCGTAAGCTTTGGAGGGGACGATGGTTCGAAGTCAACCGGAAAAGTTTGGGACTGACTGGTTAGTCATCGTTTCAGAGAGGTTCACCAAACCTCTATGAAAGAAACAATGGTTAATTGTAGCATTTTTTGGCGGCACAGCGCTGCTGTACCTGCAAGACAAATAGATTACAAAGAGCAACTGACCAGAAGCATGCAGGTATTTAATAACTCCACCGCTGTAGCCGGATATCAACACCGATCGCTCGCAGTAATTCTGTTGTTTGTTCTTGTGAAGTTCAGGTCGAGGCCAACGAAAGTTTATATTGCCGCAACAGAAAAAACTGGAACGCGTAGTACATCCCTCCATGACAAAAAGAATTTTCTCTGTGGTTGCCCACAGCACAAGTCCTCAGATTTGGCTATCGTGCCTTGTACTGCGCAACAGGTATACGTAGAGACTGAGTATAACTCGGATAGTTCAGGTGAGCTCCGTTTACGACGCTTCATATTGAGCGCCACTGGAGTGCGCGGCTTATTACCGGATGTTGCGGCGCAGAACAGGCATCAAATTCTGATATCATCGTATACTTTGGCTTATACAGATTAGCTTCATGCTCATGAAAACTGAGCCGCGGAGCCAAGGGTAAGATGCAGTATGTATGAGAAGATTTCCAACCTCGGGGTCATATTTTTAAAGCAGTCATGTGCTTGTGTGTCTGTTGATCCCATCAAGCCACTTGGGAACTGTTGATGTGTCGTCCTCCAAAAATTGTACGCTCGAAGGCTACAAAGACAATATAGCAAAATGGCAGTCAGGAATTTTTCCGGCACTTGAGGTGCTTCAGGAGTAGACCAATTACCAGGCAGATTCAAGGAGACCTAGACTTAACCACCGTGACATCGCATGGTGCGTTCTTACTCAACACAAAACAGGAGCAAAACACCTGTGAAACAGACGGTGTAAGATCCGGACGGTTGAGGATCT
>NW_008751776.1:222705-223443 GCF_000715545.1 Opisthorchis viverrini | reverse complement strand
AGTGGGCAGAGTGATGTGGATAATAGTGTGCAACAATGTTCTACTCAGAGTACAATATATGTGAATGTGATTTGTGCACAAGATCGTAAAATCATACAGGAAGTAGGTAGCTCGCAACAAACTCGGAAATTCATTATTTTAGTAAAATCTCTATCAAGGTGGGAGACTAGAACATACGAACAACCTAACCGACAACTTACATCGTGATCTAAAGGACCCGTCCGCTGGATTAGTATTAGAAAAAAGCGACGACTATATCCTTGTCGGGGATCACTATCGAAAATGATCATATCTACGTTTATAGAAGATCAGATGAATGGTATCCTTATGAACACGGTCCAGACGTATGCACACTACACGCATAAGGGTACCCGTGTCCATTAGATTTAGTTACCACAGGTTTCTACATCAGGAACTGGACGAGGTCGAAACCATGCTTTCTTACATGTCGCTCTCCGAAATAAGACGTAAACGAACCGACCAATGCCCGATTCTGAACGGAAATGCTGAGGATAGAAGTCATGTCTATTCACAGCAAGTATGATAGGCATCTACTGGATCGTCCACGCAACGAGAAAACATCCATGCACCAGTTAGTCGTCGCATTCGGAGCGCGACGATCCTCTGAAACCAACCGCTGGAGGAAACTGAATTACGCTAAACAGCATACCATGACAGTTTGCTTTGAAACATTGTTGCTCTCCATCGGGGAGTGAATCGCAACTGCCAGTTTGTTCT
>NW_008751776.1:178879-221729 GCF_000715545.1 Opisthorchis viverrini | reverse complement strand
AGACCCGCTGGTCACCGTTGATTCGCAGGAATGAACAGACGGGTTCATGTGCGTTTCGAAAAAAGCATTTTGCGATACTTTCTGGGGTTACGGAATAATCTGCTGTGCACTCTTAGAAGCCCATCGATCTTGATCCTGCGTGTACGATTCTCCGGGGCGGGAAGTTCACTGTTGATCAAGCGAATGCTTCGAATCGCGCTCGGGCTACCTAAAAGTCTCGATGACTGGCCGAATAGCGAGCGTACTCCATAGGTCTGGAAATGAAGTGGATATTTTGCTTTCCAGCTCATCAATTTCAAAATATATGGCCTTCAGCATGCCTTGATTTTCAACTGGCTAATTTTAAATGCCGTTCACTGCATGTTGTGTCCAACAACAAGAGCTCACTAATTGGACGGAATGATGCCAACGCCGAGGGAAGCAGAACTCCTCTTTGTCGGTCAGAAAATGATTTAGGGTCAAGGCAAGACCAGTAAACTGACTGCCGTAATCCAAACGACAGACAACGAGTTTCGGGGACCGTGAAGCCTAATTTTATTACCTCCCTGTTCCAGAGTCCTTTTGCAAAAAAATGAAGTTATTTACATTGAGGCTGTGTGAATGCCTGTAACCCAATCAAACCACCTAATGGACAGCTTCTTCCCGGATTTTCCATTATCCGAGATAATAGATCCCGAACGCTGGGTACAAACCGATATTGATTTCTACAGTACTATGGGCTTCTCAACGTCGGGAATTTCATGTCAAAATGGAATCTCGGAGCCAGGCACTTGTTTATTTTGGTGAAAATTCAGGGTAAACACCCACGTACCGCAGGAGAGCAGATTACCCTTTACTAATTATAAACCAGATGCTCTATCGCTAAAAGAAGGTATGGATCGCAGTAGTTCATCCCCCTGGTTCTGGCTTCACTCCGTCTGCTCGGACCAGCTAGCTTTTCGTACAGATGCCTTGAATGACCGAAATTTCCTAAATATACGCTCGCAAAAGCGACGTACTTGCTTCTTAGGCGCGATTTCAAAATTTGATTCATTAAAATCCAGTGAGAAAGGCATTGAGAACAAAGACTTTCCGACGAAATCCCCCCACAGGGGCCGAAAGAACAAACCGGTGGCCTCAAGTGAAAATTAATTTGGTGCCAAAATTTTATGCTCCTGTTAGTTTGGACCACTCACAACAAACGGATAGCCTCTCAGAGGCAGACTCATGATTGTGCTAGCTAACAGCAGACTCGGGGACTTTTTATGAATGGTGTCCAAGATCCAGATTCTCTGCATGGTGAAT
The DNA here is from genome assembly GCF_000715545.1 of Opisthorchis viverrini. Taxonomy (NCBI): domain Eukaryota; kingdom Metazoa; phylum Platyhelminthes; class Trematoda; order Opisthorchiida; family Opisthorchiidae; genus Opisthorchis; species Opisthorchis viverrini. The sequence continues at coordinate 220,445 of NW_008751776.1, read as the reverse complement.
TTTTGTTGTGGGATTCACAATCGGTGTTGTAACTATAATGTAAAGTGTCTCATTTACAGCGCAATTTGCCGGTTTTACTGGGCCCACTTAGACCACCAAAAGACTTTGTACCCTACTGTACCCTTCAAGAACTTTTGAGACCCGCATAATTGTCATTCCTGTCTTCCCGCCACCAACGGTTTTAGGGCAGCTCTTTTGCTCTCGGCTAATAACCCCGAACCAGCAAACAGTATCCAACAAGTTTCGATCTGTTTCTACACCCACTGTACCCACTAAACCTTCACGTGGATTTTGAACCCATCGTGCTGTGCAGTTACTTTTAATGCATCGAAAAGGTTTAACATTTTGGGGTGGTGTTTCAATTTTTCGACGTTTTTTTCCACTCGGGATTCTCCCTGGCTCTTCGTTCGAACAATGTTATCACTATGAAGTCGACAACAGTGTCGTTCAGTTTCACATCACAGCTGGCAAACCTGAAGGTAGTGACAGTCATATTTATTACTAATCTTTATCAAGAACACACTTGCGCTGTGGGAGGATGTCATATCCAAAACTGCCAAATTGAGCGTTGCACTCAGGTGAGAGATACCATATGTTTTAAAAGAAAACTGTGAGCCAAGGATCTCCTAACTGTTTTTTATATGAGGTTCAGACTTGGTTGTTCTAAGATATCACTGACAACAATGAGGATGTCTTTTCAAGTAATATCCCAGCGAAATATCATAAGCCAGGAGCTTCATCACTACGAATGACACCGAATGCAAACTGCACGTGTTTCTTCGTAATGAATGCTTTAGCCGTCTCCAAGAAAACGAGAGACGACGGAATATACGGTCACTCCTGGGAAGCTTTCGGTACAAATACACAAGCCAACATGATTGTTTAGATGTGTTTTGGGGTTACTTCTGATTACTTGCATGATAGAAATGGACGTACCTCTGAGCCCGAATGTCTGAATCCAGCAAGGTCTGCTGCCCGTATTTCTTACCGGCTGCGCCATGCCCGTGCCATTTCCTTCACTTTAGAAGCCTCAGCAACTCGGAATCGTCAGATGTTTTTGTTATTATGATATTATCGTCCTCAGATAGCAGAAGTTATGATGAGCAACCGAATATCGCCCTCACGGCTGAAAGGAAGCCAGTTAATAGACAAGTGACTTGTCCAGTCACACTGCGGAACAAGGGATCAACCAGAACTAGCTCACCCAACTGCATCATAAATATTGTCTCACTCATGATTGGAGCATACTAGATGAGCTCAGTAAAGCACTGCTCCCACTTTTGTCCAGCTTCTTTTTGGGGATATCAGGAATTAGGGCCTCGGCATCCTTATGGGTACGCGATTCCATAAAATCGCTACCTGGTGTGTAGAGCTCTCCGACCAAAACTCAAGTCATCGTCCGTTCCTTTGAACAGTCCTCTCGGCTCTCTATTCCAAGTCTTTACTAATTCACCCATGGTGATCGCTATCGAAAGCGTCAAATATTTTGTGTTCTTCAATGAGACCGCGCGGTCTCTAACGTATTGGTTCCAGTCTTTCTTCATGTGTTACTCCACGATATCCATCTTGTTTTCTGTTATACCCTGTCCAATGTGGCCGGTCGAGCGCTAGTAGAGCAGGGCTCATGCCTTAGTCCGCATGTTTGTAACTGCTCCTTTGAATGTGAGAATCGATGTTCTACCGTTGAAGGCATACACCGCATACCGTGTCGTAGGTCATGTCAGCAACCGTGGCCATTATTTCAGATGTGTCCCTGTCGTGGGTTAGAACTTGTTGATACGGTCACATAGATCCTTAGCATTTTTAGCCCTGGTGACTTTGGGATCATCAAATACCGAATTTCCGCTGTTTTTGCCTTGGTTAGTTAAGGCTCGTCCCTTCGATGTGTTAAGCGGCAAATTCCGATTTCTGGTTCACCCGGCCACTCGTTCACTACGTTTCAGATCATGAGGCTGGCACCTCTCCAAAGGCTCCAGTGGCTCCAAGCATCTTGGTTTGGGTAAATTCTGGGACTGGTTGCGTGGCTTCAGAAACTTATGGCTGTATTGACTGGGTCGAACACCCCTCTCCCATCTATTCACTCTCACATCTATCACTGAAAGCTGAAAGAGAGAGATTTCCCATCGTACTGAATGATCCAGATTCGGAGTGGGTAGCAGCACTTAAAAGACTTTTTGAACATGCAAATGTTTTGCGGGAGTGATGCTAAAAATATCTAAGGAGGGTGGTCGTGGGTTCAAAATGTTGTCTATATTCCGTTTGTGAAGGAAGTTCACCGACCTGGCGTCCATACCCGGGTTGCTGAAAATTGTCCTCGGGCCAGAGACAGTGTAATCGGGCACTTCCAAGAGCTTACAGTGTTCGGAACTCCTCAATATCCTGCTTACACGGACTCTCACATTTCGATTAGGCACGATGAAAGGTTAAGTTGCTTAAAGAGCAACGTGATGGTTATTCGCTTTGTGACTTTCCTGGTCGCGAAGGTGCTTCTTCCAAACTTGTGGGTCCCATGGTCCGTCACGAAGAAACTGGACCTTACCGTGGTGTGACGGTCTATGTTTCCCGGCGACCCACTGAGTTATACTGAGGGATGTCCCCGCGACACTCGCACAGCTTCTCATGCCAGGATAGTCAGTGGTTATAGGTCTTAGGAAGACAGTCTCCTGATCATCCAGGTTAGGGGGTTGGAACATGTGTGGCGACGGGTTTCGTAAAAATGGTAGTGTACTTGAACTTCCAGCCAAACACCTTTGCCTTGCCATCCGATTTTTGAACCAAGGGCTTTGGTCGTTACCCTAATCGTCCTCCTGTCTGCCCTGGCAGTATGTCAGTCCGCATACAAACATGAACTGCACATATACAACCATCAAAAACTGTTGCAACGATTGACATGTGGCGGAGGAGCAGTGCGCCCATCCTCGATTACCTTCAGACTTCTGGACCCGACTGGCAAAATGTTGTCGGCACGACTACGAGATCATTCACCGAGCCGGTGTTGTACAGAGCATAGTGACCGTAAATTTGATCGCACGTATCTCAGAACCTCTCCCACAGACACATCAGACCTTGGTTTTACTTCGCAGCTACTCTTGCATCTCCTATAGGTTCAACGGATCACGCTACTTATGCTTGAATGTCTCTTTTGTTTCCTTAATTATCGTTCTGTTTGGATGATTGTTTAGATGGGTCACTCATTTACTGCTCACTACTGAACTGCTCACTGAACTACTGGGCTGACTTCGAACTCGGAAAACTGCTGGGGAAGTGCAAAATCCTATAAATTAGGTTCCAGTAAAAAAACCTTCGGAGGACCATGGTACTGACAAGAATCGCTATAACTATTGTAGGCCTCTCAAAATAAACACCTTACAGGTTTATGAGAGGAACGGGCACTCCCTAGACGTATGTATACACCTAGAAGCCAGGATCCGATATTCTCCCGACTTCCACCTCTCGACTTCCCCTGTCTAGGCTTGGGCAACCTGGCACTATCTCAGCCCTCGTGCTTTCTTCGGGTACCGAAAGGGTGCTACAGCTAAACTACATATTTTTGTTGAAGGAATTGACAATCCGTGCTCATTTCAATCCAGAGACTGACCATTGACGAAGATCGATGCCGAAGCGCTCTGTTTCACCGGTATCCTGCTCCAAATATCTTTTCGTAGGTTTGTCAGACCGCTCACCACTTTTGAAAAAGTCCGGGGTGTAAATTACGCGGTTTGACCGCTTTGTCGCTTTTGGGAAGTGCTATTATGTCGAATTACTGTTGCTGGTATCGATTTTCCAGTCACTCTGGGTCATTCTAGATACTGTTGGGGGATGCCAGCTGAATAGTACTTTAACTGTTCGGTTTGTCTCTCGAAACGAAGATTCTGCCGAAAAACTCCCACTCCGTCTCAGACAGTTCTGCGCACGTGTTTTGGCGGATGATCGGTTCAGTTGGATTGTGGTCGGACTGTTTCCTGCATCAAAAGTTTTCCCGTTGCTTAGACCTTTGAAGCCCACCGGCGTTCTCCGTCATTTTTCAGCTTCTTAAATTATAGGCATTTGGGGAATCTGCGTGCGCCATCATGGTCCCTAGTTGCTCGTATGGATTTTCTGGAATCAGTAAAATCTACTGTTGTGCGAATTTAACAGACACTCCTGAAAACTGAGCGGATAGACCTTCCCTTTATCCCTCAAATACGGTTATCAGCGTTATGTGTCTTCAGTAGCTTTTCAGTCAGATCAACCCAGTAGTCAAAGGAATTACCATGTTTTGGCATGCGAGTTGATATTCGGGCGTGCTTGGAGTCACGTTTTGTGTCCTAGAGGGGACAGCAATTTTTACTTGAGGCTATCCACCAGTAACTGACGATCACCTGGTGCAGCTGGGTTCATGAATGGCTTGCGCTCGCTTGCTTGTTTGACGATCTGTACCCTTGAAGCATTGCACATGTATCATGGAAAAATCGAATCGTCACTGTCGAAGCGCGACGAATGGTTTTTGGAAACAAGTCAACTGTCTGACCAACTGATGAATTAGTTTGGCTGCACAAACTATATAGCCGGATTGGCCATGTATTCATACTACGTTATCAATGGCCTCGCTCCCTGCTGGAAGATACTACGAGGTGAACACCTCGTGATCTGGAATCAGTATAAAAAAGAGCAAAGGCCCTTGTTCCTTGTCGTCTACAAGGTTTATCAAGGGTCTAATAAGTCCGATGGATGGATGTACCAACTGACATGCTGATGTCTCGCAACAAGTGGCGAATTGGTATTCACTCGTCCTGACTCGTCAACTCGCCGTTTTTTTCTTTTTCATTTATTTTTCTGTAACTCCGCTATCACAGACTACCCGCAACCAAGGGCTACGGCGACCGCAACCGCGTACATACGTACGCGATTCATCGTTGCTATGCCGAAATCAACTGATCCATACAAAATTAAGCTTTGATAGATGCGGTATGAGACATGCAGCATCTATGAGGTTATTTATTGTCTTTTCAGTTTGTCCTTAGTCCTGAGGTTGGTCTGTAATATAATACAGAGATCACCCGTTGTTGCATTCTGTTTCAGATCTTTCTGTTGATGTCGTTGGGATACGATGTTTTGATTACTTTGGGCGGCGCATGCGACCCGCCAGCTTGTCCAACCAAGACTTCTTGTAGTCGATGGATGTAGTCCGCAGCATCTTTAGACTGTGAGCGAACTGTGTAGTCAACTAAGGCACTTAATCCATCTTCATCAAGCCGCCTCATGCAAGCTGTCTACGGAGCTTCAGTGTCCTTCACCTTCCTACACCCTTTTTCGGACATCAGGATATCACGCGTGACTGTCATCTGAGGGATCTTTTTGGACACTTTCATTGGCTTTTGGATCCACAGGGTTCAATGGGGCGAGAGGGCCCAAGTGGTTAGATTGCGAATTTACTGACTGGAAGGTCCGTGGTTCGAACCCGACCTCTGCCTCTCGACTTCCCCTGTCTAGGCTTGGGCAAGCTGCCTTCTTGCAACCTTCGGGTAGCATGGCAGTTAGGCACCGAAAGAGTGCTACAGCTGAACGATGGACAGAACTCTCAGCTTACTTCTTCGATACGCGCAAGATTCCCAGTGACTAGGGGTGGAAGCTGCCGACCAAAAGTTCTTTGTTTCGAACCCGACCGCGTACGCCACAATGAGCGGTGGATCTCGTCACAATCAGCAGCTCACATTGATATCAGGAAAACTATATCAGCAGCAAAAACTATGGTGACGCGCGCAGTTCCATCGCTAGTTGATAGGGAAGACCCGAGGAGTGGGCTTGTGGGGCGGGAAATAGCCGCGCATTACTACGGCCAATCTGATCTGCTGCCCTCAGAAAGGTAGTTGTTTATGAAACCACCGAAAAAGGGGATCGGACCTGAATTCACTCACAAAACGCCTCGAACAATGGAGTAAACACAGTTCAGCTCTATCCCATCAACCCAACCTCTGAAAGGATCATATGATACCAAACGGAAAGTCGACACCCGTTCGCCATCGATAATGCAAGTCCGGCGTCCTATTTCATCATTTCAGCATAACAAAGCACATGACCCAAAGGGAAAGCATCCTGCGCTCTTCATAGGGTCATTTTTGGATAGCCTGACAAAATTTTCCAGATATTTGGGATGAAGACATCATCGTCAGAATGCTCCGCCTCGACGTTCGTCATCATCATCATCGACAGCATAACATCAGTGTTCAACACTGTTCGCTGCCGTAACTTAAAAGATTTATTTTGGATAAAAAGAGAGTGGACGAAGAAGGGCCACCCGAAGAAAGCACGACGGCTGTGGTACTGTCAGGTTGCCCAAGCCTAGACAGGGGAAGTCAAGAGGCAGAGGTCGGGTTCGAACCACGGATTTTCTATGCAACAATTTCGCGCTCTAACCACTGGGCCACTTCGAAGAACGGACTTAGTGCTAGCTTACCACAATCATTCGGTGGTGCTTATCTTTCCACACACTCATTCAAGCAATCTGGATAGAAACTGAAAACGGGGACGCCACTGATATCGATTAGCAGCCATACATTGCAGCGTCCCTAACAAGGCGCTGTAGGGATCACGCGGTCCTCATTCTGGAAGTGGAGCAGCACCCAAACGTTTTGCAATTTCCTGCATGCTCCTTTACCACTTCAAAGGTTGACCGGGGCTCTATATATGCCACTCTAGACTGGACACCGTAAACAGCACGCTATTCAGCAAACGAAAGTTCGACGTACGTATTACATAGCCCAACCAACCAACGCAGCTTCTGGTACTAGACACATTTTTTGATTGAAATCCCTGTTGCACAACCGAACGCTCGTTTCTAATTGTTTCGTTACGAATTTGCCGGCATAAGCCTAAACGAGCGGTGATTTTGAGACAAGAGTTGTCGAACACGTCTCGGTTCCACTGCTCCAACAAACCACGTCTCATAGCCAAACGATTACACAGCCCGCACTGTAGCTAGGTTCACACGTTCCTTGCATCCATAGGTGACTCGAATTAGCGAGCGCGATCCGAGCCTGACAGATGCGTGCACTGATCTCATCTGCCACACTACAATCGGAACTAATACAACCTCCAAGGTACGTAAAACACTCCACAACCTCCGGTGTCTCCTTGGATTAAGTAGCATGTGCAGTGTCCAGGTGTATAACCTTACAATTTGTGAGTACAAAGCGCATGTCAAATGAAAGGATGACCTATTTTAGTTCACTTCGAGGAATCTACGCCTTCCATCGAAGACGAAAATGACGTCTTCTGCGTATTCCGGTGTTAAGGTGAACAGAAGGGCCAACCGAGCTAAATACGTTTTGGAGATCCAGAAATGTTAAGATTATAGGTGGTTTGTACGAATGGTGCTTTCCTTGCACCTGACGGAGTGTGAAGATTTCCTCAGTACAACTTTTACCAGACCGGAACCCCGCTTGTCTCTCTTGCGTCCGTGTTTCGTGAGCCACCATTGGGTGACGAAGCGTAAGTGACGCCGGTGGTCTCGTTATAACTGATGTTGAGGTGACCCCTCTGTGGTTACCACACTTACTATGAGCCCGTCTTTTTGATAATGGGTATTATCAGCGACTCACCCCAGTTATATGGAACAGTCTCCTTTTCTGAAATACAGGCATACAGAGCAGACAAGCGCTGACTGGGGACTTCACCCCCACCGTCGAACAATGCAGATGGGAGGTCAATCGGACCAGAACCTTACTGGCGCTTGGGAGAAGGCGTGTAGTCGTAAATATCCGAGACCTAAGGGCTTCCAGGTCCACCATCCAGACGAGTGGCAGCTGATGGCCGCGATAATTATTGTTTGAAGTGTTCGACCCACCGGTCGATGCGTTCTTGTTTATTGAATATGGTCTCTCCCTTCTCATCTTTGGAGGTTTCGCTCACAGATTGTTTCCGGGGCCAATTCGCACGGATCAACTGAAATAATCTTCGGTCACTACGGGCCTCTTCCATTTCCTTAGCTTTCTGAGTCTACCACACTTCACGGCCGGATTGCACGCTCACCTTCACTTGACATCTGATAATTCATCGCATCAAGTTATGTTCGGGGCCGGGTGGGATATTTCTCCGAGATTTAAGGGGTGCCACCCTTCGGTCTGACGAGAACCTCGGTCACAACGGACAGGTAATCATTGGTGTATTCCCAACTCCAGTTGACGATAATACGAAATACAGGAGAGCAGACAAGCGCTGACTGGGGACTTCACCCCCACCGTCGAACAATGCAGATGGGAGGTCAATCGGACCAGAACCTTACTGGCGCTTGGGAGAAGGCGTGTAGTCGTAAATATCCGAGACCTAAGGGCTTCCAGGTCCACCATCCAGACGAGTGGCAGCTGATGGCCGCGATAATTATTGTTTGAAGTGTTCGACCCACCGGTCGATGCGTTCTTGTTTATTGAATATGGTCTCTCCCTTCTCATCTTTGGAGGTTTCGCTCACAGATTGTTTCCGGGGCCAATTCGCACGGATCAACTGAAATAATCTTCGGTCACTTGCGGCTTTATAGGCTTATGCCATATCCTTAGCCTTCTCAGTCCCCCAAACTTGACGGTCGGCACGCACTCACACTTCCACCTGACGTCTGACGGTTCATCGGGCCAGGTCATGGACATTGATTCCCATATTCTAAAGGTCTACGAGAATAGTGTGCGCTGGAGCGTCAGTCTGATATGTATGGTTTACGAGGTGTTTTCTGGTATAATTCGATGCAGGTTGATCCGCCATCGGGAGAGTCAAATTAGCGAGAATCAATTTTGGTCTCCCTATGGTGTAAATGGGTTCGCTCCACTCTCTCCGACGGCCAACAACAGTCCTTTATCTTAGTACGAAGACTTTTAGCCCACACTGACCCTGAGAAGCCATGACGCTGTTTAGCAATAAAGAGTTCAGTCTCATCGGTAACTGCCGTCTCCCGGGCGGAGACCCCGAGACGGAACCAATCAATGGTTATGGACCGTGACACTGGCTGTGTCACGCATCCGACGGAGATCTTGCATGAAACCTATCGCCTTCACAGGCTCTTACTCCATGCCATAACTTCCATGAACTTGTAGTGGTTAACGGCCCTATGGAGTCTCTAGTGAACTGAACAGATTACTGATGTAAGCCAGATACAAAGTCACAAAGAGAAAAATACGAGTAAATTATGACTCACAGTTCAAAATAGGAGATTCCGTAGTTCCGTATTCCGTTGAACCACCACACCAAGAATAGTTCTATCTTCCTGGTATCCCAGATCTCCGGTGATCGAAATATTATTCCACAAGCGTGAATATATTAGTCCAGTGTTTGTAGCTGAAATGTTTGTTCACGTTTAGTGTTAGCAGCGGTCAAATATAGCCAACCGGCGGTCACAACAACAGTCACTCAGCAGAAGTCTCAAAGTCACGTTGGAGCCAACCAGCGGGCCGTAGCGGTTGTATTTCGGTAAAACAAACTTTTGTACATCGATGTGACTGATAATGATGGGAAAAAGGAAGATGATACTGAGCATGAAAAAGAGCAGTTTACAAGTGCTACAGACTTATTCGACTGTAGCCTCAAATGCGTTGCTCTCATTCCCTTATTTACCTTATCCTCGATTAACGAAACTGTAGCATCAGGAACCACCTTATTTAGGATACACAGTTTGTGCTTGAAGAATTAAGCTTACGTTCTCCTGTCGAAGGTAAAATTCCAGCAGCTGAATTGAGTTCACGAACTTGCCGTGGGTCTCCGACAATAATAATAGTAACAATAATAATAACCTTTTCGGTGCCCGGCTGTTTTGCTACCCGAAGGAAGCACAAGGGCTGAGATACTGCCAGGTTGCCCAAGCCTAGAAAGGAGCGGTCGAGATGCAGAGGTGGGGTCGGAACCGCCAACCCTTCGGTTAGTAAGTTCGCACCTTAATCAGCTGTCTAACACTACTCTGAATAGTATGCATAGCTTGGAGACCTTCACTAGAATACCTAAGTGGAGTTCATCCCTTGTTCCAACGTCTAGCTTCGGAACTGCTCTGAATTTGGAATACGCACGTCAAAGCGCCAGTTTCTATAGCCCTTTAAACTGGAAGTCACGTTTTCTGGTGTTATTTACCACATATTGTCTTTTTCCCACACCTGATATCCTTTAATGCAACTCTCCACAAGCAGCCCTAGTTATACTGTCGCTAAAGGTTCGAAACCGACCTCTGCCTCTCGACGTTCCCTGTCTAGGCTTGGGCAACCTGACAGTATCCCAGCCCTCGTGCTTCCTTCGGGTGGCATGGCAGCTAGGTACCGAAAGAGCGCTACAGCTGAACGATTACTTATTAGTATTAGAGGATTTACCTGTGAAGTTGAGTGGTCATCATGCAGCAACCAAAAGCCTGAATGTGTGGTCCGACACTGGGGAAGTAGTACTCCCATGTACCTGTTCCTATTCACCTTGAGAATTAATTCTAGTACACTCATACTTCTCAGGTAGAGTTGACAGAATGCAGGTCTTCCGATTTCATTCTGTTGGAACTTAGCGCTCTTTGATTGTCGTTTCTGCCGTTCTCTTTTACATCATGGGCGAAAGAGGACAGTGGCTCGCGACAAAGGTATGTTACTTGCGGTCGTTCAGTTTCGAAGCGAAGTCTTATCCAAGGTGTAGATCTGACTGTGCAGACCTGTATACGGGAGGACATTATACTGTCATGTAAGACCCATCAAGCCGAGCTTTATCCAAATATGATATATGTTTTAACTTATGACTGAGGATAGCTTCTCAGTTCTTTGGCTCCATGCTTCTACACGCAGGAGGTCCGTCATCCAAGTACACCCTTACAACCGATGATGCAAGCGGATCCATTAGTTTCTTTCAAATCGCGAATCCACAGATATCTTCTACTTCTGAGGAATGTATTCGTTATCACTTCGGAACCTATACTATTCAGCTAGTCTGTTGAAATGTTTTCAGTTCTGAATCTGTGCGATTGTAAAAGACCCTATGGACCTTCATAATGCCGGTGAAAGCAGCTGTAGCGGGAGCAGATAACTTGGTAAAGTATGAGTAAAATTTCTGAACGAACCTCCGGGTAATCCACTTAGATACTTCGTTCCCTGCAAGACGCTTCATTGGCCGACTTCCTCCCGGCACTGGTAGATGAAGGCCAACGTGTAGTAGCTCAGCAATCCACTTCTCAAAATTCATTGTGTGCCTTAAGCACAAGGGTGAGGTTGGCGCAGTCGATTTGCTTGTCAAAGTCAACACTGTTACTATGCACTTTCTGTTTGTCTTTTTCACGCTTCTATGATGACAGACTGCTAGTTTTACATGCGCTAGGAGTTAGTTTTATGTTCGTATCCCATGAAGACTCAACTATGAACTACGCGGAGCTGGGTGCATGATCTCATGGGTATGCGCATGATTTCTGAACGCCGTCTGGATAATTCTCTTCACTGTCATCAGGGCAAATAACGTGGAGCATTTGTTTTTGTGACCGTTTGGTATACTTCACTTGTCGCGTCTTGAGAACTGTCGAGTAATTCGCGATCTCAGTGCTGCTTGTCCCGTTTGCGGTGTGTCGTGTAAAAGCTGAGCGATAGTTAATGCCTTAAGTACCAGGTGATATAAACTCTCCAGGTTGAGAGGTGGAACACGCACTGTGACTTGCTCTGCAAAAATGGTAGTGTACTTGCATTTTCCGCCAACGCCGCTGCTTTGCAGTCAGACTCTTGAGCCAAAGGCTTTGGTCGAAGTTTCTAATCGTCCTGTCGTCCAGGCTTGGGGGCTCTCGTATTATCTCAGCCCAGCTACAACCTACGGCATCCTTGTCAACACTGATGTCGCTGTCTCTGATGACGAGTCATGATGAGTCATCCATCCAAGTTTTCAAGAAGTAGCCGAAACTTTGAGCAAGAAATCCCAATCAGGACGTTGCATTCTTAGCCGCTGAACTAACCGCCGTAATACACACGACCCAAGGCAGTCTGACTACGTTCACATTGAACACGGTACTGTGGCCAAAGTACGTGTCTGTTGGCAGTGTCGAATTGATTGATCGCAGGCCTTGCAACTTGCTTTTGTTGAAAAAACGATATCACGTTTTTAGACCACCTGATAAAGTAGACATTTGTGGCTTGGCGCCAAAACTAACCATTGCGTGGTTTTTGAGATCCGTCAGGTAGAGAACATGGTGTGGTGGTTTGTTTACCTCCGCAACCCATTTAGCTACACTGGGAGTTGTTCGTGTGACACACACTCATACTAGATTGTTCACTGGTTGGATGTCTGATCAACCTAGTCCTCCAGGTTTGGGTTGGAACATGTGTGGCGACTTGTTCCTGCCAAACGTTGCATCCCCGCTGTCATAGTTCTCAGTCAAAGGCTTTTGTTGAATAACCTAATCATCCCCGTCTAGGTTTGGGCGTCTTGGAAACATCCGGCCTAAGTACAATCACGAATCGCCACGTCGATGTCTGATCTAGTCCTCCAGGTTGGGGTTGGAACATGTGTGGCGACTTGTTCCTGCCAAACGTTGCATCCCCGCTGTCATAGTTCTCAGTCAAAGGCTTTTGTTGAATAACCTAATCATCCCCGTCTAGGTTTGGGCGTCTTGGAAACATCCGGCCTAAGTACAATCACGAATCGCCACGTCGGCCATCGCGTAATGCCATCAGCCGGATCGTCTTGCGTGCTGCATACAGCAGGGTAGGTAGGCGAAAATGCTTTGTCTGACACCCTTCTTCCCCTTCATATACTTTCCCTCCCACTCCCGCCACCCCACTAACAACGCTTTCGTAGGTCTGTCCTCTAGGACTGATGATCCCGTTCGTCTTGCATCCGTCTTGGCTGGATATTTGCTCGTCAGCTCGTGTGGGCAGCCTTCGACATCTCGAAGTTAATATTCAATCATCGATGCCCGGTCTTTCTGGCTGCTTTTAATGTTCGCATTCTGAAGCAAGCGTGACAACAAGGTGCTCTTCTTCTCACACTGGACTCGCTTGACATAGAAGCTTGCAGTGTACTCGAAACAGTACTTCAAGATGTTAGCACAATGAAAGAGATGACTGCCCCATCACCCTCCAATTGCTTCCGTTTGCACACCTCTGGCGATCCAGAAGTACTACTACAGGATGTGCGGGCGTCGGTATCCTAAGTCACCGGATGGACGGATTCTCGTTCAACTGGCTGCCCGTTAAAAGTCGCCCAACTGCGATTCGTGCAACGTCCGTGAAGGATTCTCACAAGCGAGGAGATGACCATTGTCTGCCTACTCCCTAACCAAATGTAGCTCTGACGTCATCAAAGATAAGTTATATGACGCATCAAATGCCATGTTACGGCGGACTAATAGAACGGATATCTTTGTGGTTGCCGCAGATCAGAATGCCCAATTTGACAGACTTTGCGTATCTGAGCCTCAATTGGGCAGTCGACTTGGATTGAGCACAGACAAAGCCAAATGACTGCTTCATCTGTGTGCTGGCCGCAGACCGTTTTTATGCGGCATTAGCTTCCGAAGTGACTGAAATTGTCCGGCCAGCCACGAATCCAGGTTGATACCATCGCCACCAGTTACTAGTGGCGCGGTTTGGCGCAGCTGGTTTTGGAAACCATTTGATGGTTCTGAGTCGCCTCTCTCTTCGTTTTCCGGATCCGCGTAAGGGACTGAAAAATCGCTTAGCAACCGAGAAGCTGGCAGATCCCGAAGCTAAACAAACTTATCATAGCAGTCCTATTGACTCTTCTAATTGCCCCACCTTCGGATGTGAATTCGAGGTCGACACTTTTTTTGCACAGAGTTCCACCCGGCACCACCAGGTCCGTTCAAGCACTTGATATTAGACGGAGCAGTGGCACCGCTTGGGTCTCGAAGAAATGTTCTCTCCGGTCACGAACATAATTCAGCGTGACGAATTATCACGCTTACACGGAGTTGAATCTGTACCATAAAGCTTGGTGGATACAGAAACCCAAGAAAATGGAAGAGCCGCGCAAAGCCGGGAATGCGCGAAGTTTACTTAGACTAATCCGCGCTACCGGTCCCTGAAAGCCACCGGTGAGCGAAACGATTAACAATGAAACTCACTCAACCGTCTCAACAAAATAGGACGCCTTGAAAGCTGGGTCGAACACTTTGAAAAGCAATTCTCCTGGTCATCTGATGCCACTTAATCGTATTGTCGAACTGCACTAGTGCCCCGGTTAGTGAAACTGGAACTCTTAAGTCAATGGATGCGTATGACTGCGCACGTACTCAGACTCCATCGAGCTACTGGTCCGAACGGCACCCCACCTTTATTGTCCAAGAATGAGGATGAAATCCTCAATAAGCTCTCGTCTGATCAATGCGCCTCAATTTAGGAAGGGTGGATTTCTCAAACAGCCGGCGAGAATCAGTAATATTACCTACTTTGAAAAACGGTGGTTATCACGGATGGATAGCCTTGATTCGAGTCGTGACAGGAATCTTGGCGTCGCCTATGCTTTGTCGCCTTATGGTGGCTCACGAAACACTGACTCAAGAGCAGTAAGCGGGGTTCCGGCCTGGTAGAGGTTGCATTGAGGAAATCCTGACACTCCTCAGGTTCTAGAGCAACACCATTCGTACAAACGATCCATAATTTTAGGATTCCTGGATTTCCAAGGCGCATTTGACTCGGTTGACCGTTCTGTTCACCTTAACACCGGATTACGCAGACGTTATTTGCGTCCTCGTCGGAAGGCGTATATTCCTCGAAGTGAACTAAAATAGGTCATCCTTTCATTTGGCATGCGCTTTGTACTCATAAATTGTAAGGTCATACACCTGAACACTGCACATGCTACTTAAGCCAAGGAGACACCGGAGGTCATGGAGTGTTTTACGTACCTTGGAGAATGTATTAGTTCCGATTCTAGTGTGGCAGATGAGATCAATGCACTAATCTGTCAGGCTCGGATCGCGCTGGCTAATTCGAGTCACCTATGGGATGCAAAGAACGTGTAAATCAAGCTACAGTGCGGGCTGTGTTATCGTTTGGCTGTGAGACGTGGTTTGTTGTAGCAGCGGAACCGAGACGTGATTAGGTGTTCGACAACTCTTGTCTCAAAAGCACTGCTCGTTTAGGTTTATGCCGGCGAATTCGTAACGAAACAATTAGAAACGAGCGTTCGGTTGTGCAACAGGAATTTCAATGGAAAAATGTCCAGCGCCAGAACTGCGGTGGTTATTACGTATGCTGAACTGTCGTTTACCGAATAACGCGCTGTTTACGGTGTCCAGTTTAGAGTGGCATATATAGAGCTTTGGTTAACCTCTGATCTGGTAGAGGGGTGTGTAAGAGATTACGGAATGTCTGTGTGTTGTCGGTGGCATTCGATTTCCAGGAATGGGTGTGTATGTACTCTCTCTGCACTATTGGGGACGCTGCAAAATTTTTCTACCAATGAATTCCAATAACTTTCCTGTTGTCACAGTGCTCTGCAGTGTTTGAATGAGCGTCTGGAGTTGTATGTATTTGAAACCGATTGTGGCAGGCTATCACTAAGTCTCTTCCACATCTACTTTCATTCTTTTCCTGAATATAAGGTAGTTTTTGTCAGGTAATTTTTAGGATTGGTTTTGAATGAATACACTTAATAATAATAATACACTTAATACGCTTAAGAAATACGGCAGTGAAGCATCGGTGTTGAACACTGATGTCATGCTGTCGATGATGATGATGACGCTTAAGGAAAAGGGTGGTTGGTTCTGCAGACAGCTATCGGAAACCATGGATAATCTCTAATCATCTAGACAGCTCAATACAGAAAGAATTCTTCTAGATAACAGGAATGAACTTCAGAGGGAATTAACTTTGAATAATAACAACAATAATGATAAGTCATTTAGATGCATTTTTGTCGTGCCGCCAGAAGTAATCACGACGGCTGCTATACAGTTAGGTTGCCCAAATCTAGACGGGAGAAGTCGAGATGGCGGGGTTGGATTCCAACCAAAGGCACTTATTAATTAAGCTCGTGCATTAACCACTGTGCTATCATGAGTTGGTGTAGCACCAAATTTGTGACCAGCGCTTTATGCATTTCCCAGTGAAGGACCAATTACCATTTGGAGACATTTGGAATCGAGGGTTGAATGGTTACCATGCGCCTGATAGAGGCGCGCAGGTGTTACTTATGTGGTCGTGAGTTGAGGACTTTGTAATTACCTGCATACTTTCCTCAACATCTTGTTTAATAGTGTTTCACTCACATTGGGACGCAAACTGGTTAACGTTCACAGTCAACATCTTTTTTGTGTTATTGTATCGAAGGCCGACTCACTCCGATCGCTAAATGGATTGCCGTCTATGTTATCCTGTCGGCGTGAAACGGTGACCGATAAGACCGCCGATTAACCGAGCGAACAAACTCCTGACTGGGCTTATGCCTAAAAAAGCGATGAAGCCGGCGCTTACATAAAGTGCTGGCCACCCTACTTCATTCGTCAACATCAGTGAAGCGAAATAACATCAGTCAACTTAAGACGTGCAAATGGTTCAGAAGGCCGCACAGGCATCGTCCACAAAAGGCCTAATAAGTTAATGTACGTAGCGTTTTTCGACTGAAAAATCAAAAAGGAAAGACAGTTAGGGCATCTCATTTCTCCCGTACATGAAGGTGTTCGAGTTGAAATACATTGAGGTGATTAAAGCCAGGCACACAGGAGAAGCCAACAAGCGCACAGAAATCACTGGATACGAAAACGCATTTTTTCAACTCAAATCTACACACTAGAAGAACACATACAAGAACAAACTGGCAGTTGCGATTCACTCCCCGATGGAGAGCAACAATGTTTCAAAGCAAACTGTCATGGTATGCTGTTTAGCGTAATTCAGTTTCCTCCAGCGGTTGGTTTCAGAGGATCGTCGCGCTCCGAATGCGACGACTAACTGGTGCATGGATGTTTTCTCGTTGCGTGGACGATCCAGTAGATGCCTATCATACTTGTTGTGAATAGACATGACTTCTATCCTCAGCATTTCCGTTCAGAATCGGGCATTGGTCGGTTCGTTTGTCGACTGTTTCAGTGTGGACACGTGCTGTCTCGTGTATGTGATTTTGATTATTTGGCTCCTGGTAAGCTTTGCCCAAGTTGGCCGATACATTAAGCCGTAAGATTCCGGTCAACGCCCGAACTACTTGACTACATTCCTATTGAATCTGGTGCGGGTAGTCCAGGTGGTTTACAGTTACCGGAGTGCTTGAAGAGGAGCTACACCTCAGCTGGTTCGCAGTATTTCCCCTTTTTTAAGCCTTTTAGGTCTATTGAACATGATTATCGAACCCAACCTCGGCATTTCAGCTGCCCCCATCTAGACCTGGGTTACCTGACAGTACCTCAGGCCTCGTGTTACCTTCGGCTGGCTTGGCGGCTAGGCCTCGAAAAGTTGAACATTTGAACTACTATTACTTGTGGATTTCGCCTACTTTTATTGCCAGCTTTTTCGAAGCATTTCAAAAGGTGGCCGATTCAGCGTACAGTAGTAACTGTGGCCTTCGGGAGTTGGGCAGTTCCATGACACGTTTCTGTCTGCGAGAACGTGGACTGGAATCCAGGCTACGGACATTCAACAGGTGAGCCCTATCGGCTATGGGTTTTTATAGGTTTGCTCATTGGCACTTAGTTGTCGCTTTTCTGCCGAACTCAATTGTTGCATGCAGCCATTTCGAACACCAGTTTGTATGTACATCATCCTGGGGGAATGTCATTACCTCTTCCCCGTGATCCGTCGTGCTACTATTGACAGAAGCCCGTGTACACCACCCTGCCAGCTGCGGACGAATTAGACCATTGGCTGGTACTACGCAAGCGCCTCCTTGGGCCGAGCCGACGATAATATGACTGTTCTCAGGCTTTGACACCACCTCCTCGAGGTCAACTGGTCTGACAACATAGTGCTATCACATTGCATTGTTGAATTGTCACGCAATTGCGTGGGCGTATACACGAGTCATAGATGTGCTGTTTGGATGAGGGGTCATGATTTGAGTAGCTACGCGAGCTCCTGACCCGCACTCGACAGGAGTTGTTCTGTCGTCCTGATAACAGTGGAGCCGGAGATAGGCGTTAGTGTTTCACCCGTAAGTCAACTGTTATGTAGGCGATTCTAACATATTTAGATAGCAATGATAGGTCACAGGGTTACCGAAATGTTTGCCATTGACTATAATTCTGGGAGCCTAGAAATACACTGGATGGTCAGGTGGCAGCGGATAAACACCATCAGTCCACACTGTACAACCCAATCACATTGATGCGTTTTCCGATTCTGTGCACTTGCACAGTGACAGCCTTCACTGAAGGAGAGGAGTAAACAGAAGGCAAAGATAAACAAAACCACTGGCTTACATTTCTCCATGCGTCATGGCTGCCACTCATGGGGTTCATATAGAGTGAAGCCAGCCAACGATCTTTTTCGCGGCTTGTTTAGATTTCAAATTTCGGTTTTTCCTACTGTGGAAAGCTGCTACCATCAGATTTGATCGATATGAGGGTTCCAAACCCTTCTCAACCCAAATGGTTCGGTTTGTCACAGGACTAAACACTTGTAATTCAAACATTCGTCTTTAACTCAGTCGTACACTTTTAGGAACCTAATTGTCTGTTTTTCCTATGAATTGTGCCGCTAATTTGCATGAAATTTGCATATATGTAACAGACGCATCTGTGCCTCTTTTTTAGAGGGTAGTTTAGGGTTGGAACAGCAGTGGCTGAATAGGTGTCAATGTTCACGTCGTTACCGAAATCAGTACACTAGTTTTTGGCCACTCCCTTACGGAGTCCAAACAATGCGCTTTCCTTCAGCCAGTTTGTGACACCCTCGAAGTGCTCTTATCAGAATCCCCCTCTCTATGTGTTGAATGATCGGGAGTGCACAGAAACCATGGGTTCGTGATATGGGTTTCACAGAACTATGCAACAGCCCAGACATTGAAGCGATGCACGAAGGCTTGTCCGTGCGATTTGAAGAATCCGAAGAATCCATTTAATACAGAGATAAGCTATGTAGCCACTGCAGTTCGAGACGTTCAGGAATCCGGGTTATCCTCACGCAGCAGCTTCATCTACAGGAACCGCCAATACAACCATGCACTCGCGCCTCTAGGTCTGTTGTTCTAGCCCACCCGCGGCATCTTGACTGCTTTGTAGGCTTAAGCGACCTGGTAGCATCTTAGCCCTGAGGCTTTCTTTGGGGTGAACGGGAATTAGGCACCGGAAGTGTTTTACAGACGAATGACCATGCTTATTATTGATATTATTATTACTATTATTTTGTCCGGGTGAAGCGACTCAATCGTAATTGCTCGTGTTGAAAAAGTGGTACCTTATTGTTTCAAGAAGCGACTTGTTTCGTGAAAGCTCAACGTGTATCAACAGCATTGGGGAAGGAAATACGTGGCCCTTCTTTGGAGGTCCGGAGAAATCGCCCTTGTGGGCGCTCATCGGATCGCCCTTTCTTCTGAGAGTTCTTGTTATTTCCTCATTCTCATTTTAAAATTAATTACAACGTCATGATTTCGTCAATCCAGTAAAGGCTAACTGGGGAATTAGTTTTGGATGACTTCGCCACTGAGTTTCCCATTTAGGCCAAATTCAAGTCGAATCTGAAGGCAGATTTTTCTCAGGGTTAATAGTCATTCCAGTAATACTGGTTATGTGGAGGGTAAAACTTATTGTGGAGATTACCGCTTTTTTCATGTGGCAACTCCCTCTTTCTGATCATTTTCATTTCTCTATACCATTCCTACAGTCAGCTGCTTGAATGCCTAGCAGCACCTCTCACCGATCGATTGGAAGAATGGCGCCGAACTGTGATACAGCTGGACCGCGAGAATAACAAAGAGTGGCGACGGGCTCGAAACGAACTCCAGCGAGTCACCTGTGAATTTGATAAACTGAATAAACGGTTCCGTCGGAAGGTAAGAACGCTGCATGACATTTCGATGTTTCGACTGGATAACTGACTGACTGTCGGTTCTGTCGGGCTATTTTTTTATACTTCTGTTCATAGTGCTGCCTGTAAGCAATACGGCCAATGAATTGACGAAAAATAACGGCAAGTTATGTTGCACTGATTGTCGGTTCTGTCGGGCTATTTTTTTATACTTCTGTTCATAGTGCTGCCTGTAAGCAATACGGCCAATGAATTGACGAAAAATAACGGCAAGTTATGTTGCGTGACGTGCTCTGAATTCGCGGAGTACCAATATTCACACTCACATCACTCTTGTTTGAATACTCGTCCTCTTATCCTGGCGCAATCATTCTGGGGAGCCCACACCAAAGAGAGGAAGCACTGGACTCAAATTTCGTTTCTGTTAGAGCTCATCCGCAGGGCATGCCGGGTTTATGAGCGTTCATGGTGGGAAGTCCTGACAGGCGGGTCAGTCGATCCGAACAACCAGAACAGTTACTGTGTCGTCTTTCGAGGCGTTGGGTCAACCAATCAGGTGACATATTCGCCTGTTCAAAATAATAAAAAAATTGTTCAGCTGTAACACCCTTTCGGTACCTAGTTGCCACGCCACTCGGAGGAGGCACGAGCGCTGGAATACTATCAGGTTGTTCAGTCTTACAGGAGAAATCGAGATGCAGAGGTCGGGTTCGAACCACAGACCTTCCGGTCAGTAAATTCGTGCTCTAACCACCAAGCCATCTCCCCCTTGCCTGTTCAGAAGTGAAAATTCAGACCCGTCCAGCGTGCACTGGTGGAGTAGCAATGATGGCACACTCGCCACACATCTAAGATTAGCGGAGTTCGAACCCTGGTACAATTCACTGCTGTCGAGCTCTAGTAATAATGAAACTCGAATCCAGTGCCTTCACCATTTTTGCGCCAAGACAGTAGGACTACTGATCAGACGAGTGATGTGAGTGTGAATGCTACAGACCCCGTGACCAATGTTGAATTTATTTTTGAAAACATTACAATAAACTGTGAAGTTGTTAAATCGATCTTACGATGCCTTAAAGAACTACTGAACTACTGATATCGTCAAAAACACAATGTCGGTTGATAATTTCCGTTCCAGTATACCAGATCGAATCATTATTTAGCCTACTTGTAAGTTAGCAGTGAGGGATTCTAGTTTCTATCCCTAAGATGAGATGGTTGTAAAAACTACCATAGATTTCCTTCACTTCTTAAATGTACACAAATTCATGACTGTTATCAAACTAGGCGTGTTGTCCAAAGCGTACAAAATATGGCGAAAAAATAGCCGACTACTTTTCTACGTTGTGCACTGGTTAGACCTCAGCTACCGCCGAAATAAATTAACTCAAGCGGCAATTAATAGGAAACTGAAGATTGTACTCTCCCAAGTGCAGTTTACCTTATTGCTTTGTCGTTTTAAGCTCTGGGTAGTTGGGCTGTTAGGACCATGAACTCGTGACCGGGAGGTCCATGTTTCGAATCCAGCTATGAAAATTTGATTGTCTAAACTTTAAAACATGGCTGTTTCTTGTCGCCCGAGTTGCACTTCAACTATGCACCTAAAGGGTGGCAAAACATGGCTATCTAAAACATGGCTGTTTTTTGTCCCTCGTACGTCGCCCGAGTTGCATTTCAACTATGCACCTAAAGGGTGGCAAAACGGAATGATTATTTTATTTGATTATTGGGTTCAAGAATTTTCGGCTGGCTGTCAGAAAATTTACTTTTGTACGAAATTTTTCAGAAATCCACGTATTAAATGATCCTACGCGTTTCTTTGAAGAAATCTTGAGATTGTCAGTGTGGCTGATTTGCGTTGTCCATTCACTGTAACAAGAAAACTTAGTTGAGAAACAAATGTGTGTCCCTTTAGCCCATCCGACCCCCTTTAGTCCTGTCCACGGTACCTCTGTGCCATCACATCTGAACGACATTCACTATCGGGAAGTATCACATCCCCGCATAACTGTATTTACACTGAGTATGTCCAAATGCACAGGCGAAGCTTGTTTCAGTTGTCCGGATGCACACCTGTTCACCGACTTTCCGAGCGATTTTGTCCCGTTTGTGGATCTTCAAATGGGTGTAGTTGATCATTCAGTCTTTTTTTTACAGCTAATGCCTCAGTCTGACATTGACATGTATGACTGAAGGATTTGAAAGTTCTCCCTTGTAGAATAGTTTTTTCGACATCATCGCTACGATGTTTCAGGCCTTCGGTCTGGAATACTAGTCTTTCCTGATCTGCTGTTTGATACAATCTAGCCGATCTCTCTCCCCAGAATGATCTCGTTTTGACCCGAAACCCTTGTCCACTCGCACGTCCTTGTTTTGACTACTCGAGTCTTGGCCATGGTAGCTTCGAAATACCGAGCTTGGTCACTTTTTTCGTTAGTTAGTTACCGTACGCTTATTTTTCGCTGGTCCACAGTCAAACCGCCCAGACGTTTTGCTTTCCCAAACATCACTCGCCATACACGCACCTTCGTACACACACACACACACACACATGCATGCATCTCTTCGTCACGGTGTCGCTGCAACATGCACTGCTTCCGTTTCCTCGGTTGTTTATCGTAGCCATTCTCTTGTTTCTGTCCTATCTTCTGGGAGCACTTGTGTCTGCATATATATGTGCGTTTGCACGCTTCTGCCTTTTTGGACTGTTACACCTCGCCACTACGTGTGCCTTGTTATAAACGTGGTATACAAGTCCCATCCGTTTCGGACCGTTTTGTACCCCTGCTGTGCACCTCTGTCTGCCACTAAAAGGACGCGGTCATCGACTAATGGACGCAAACTTTTCAGACACATAAACGTATGCCCCGCAAGCACACGATTTCGGGGTAGCACCACCAATGTCATGATTTCATGCATGGTTTATAACCCACTATGCGACCGAGATTGGTTGCTTGGTTGGTTGATTTGTTGCACAGACCCATATACGGTTTTTAACTAATTGTCTTGTGAATCATTGGGATTTCTAATTATACGGGCGGTTTCCCATGGTTTGCGAGAACTGCGTTTGCGCAAACCACGTGTTAACGCAGCGTGCCTCAACTTGAAATTCCCTCCCTCCTATAGGTTGTCAGTTTGATAGTCATCATCATGTGCACAACTTTCAGGGATTGTCACAGTTGCCACAGTTTCATTCAGTAATCTGCTCACCAGCGGTAAGACTACTCTTCTTGAATGAGGCAAAGAAACGGGTCACCTATAACGACTCTACGTGAGCTGCGACAGTGATTAGGAAGCGTCAGGTGTAACACGGCTGTGAGACAAAAAGTACCGTTTTACTTAGCGAATATACACTCATCTGCAAACTAATTTGGTTCTTTCGAGAGACTCACCTGGAACCCAGCTGAATCTCTCGTTTATGATGTTCTCAGGCATTAGTACATTACAAATATACATGTATCGCGATATTTCAAATATCGTAGCGACTGAAACATGAGGCGGCCTGGTGCAGCACATTCAGTTGCCTGAGAACATCATAAACGAGAGATTCAGCTGGGTTCCAGGTGAGTCTCTCGAAAGAACCAAATTAGTTTGCAGATGAGTGTATATTCGCTAAGACTGCGCCTACCTGATGAGCCCCAAGAAGGGCGAAACCGGTCGTGGGCTGTCGATGGATTTTCAGCAACCTTATGAGTAGTACATTACACATATACCGTTTTACTTCTTTTATTTTTCGGCCAATATATGTGTGCGCTTTTCAAGACGGGGTAGGCAGTCAAACTGAAATCGCCTACTCAGGGAAATGTACCCGAACCGTCGAAACGGAAGTCTGTGATGTTAACTGTCGGGGGGAGGGCCCGAACTCTTCTCAAGTTTTCCACCTCTGTTGTCCCATTGCGCAGAATGTGCTTCACTTGTGGGACACTTTCAACCCATAAACCATGAGGATATGATCATATGCTATCTATGCGCTGATTCCTTGTCTACCGAAATGCGTGTTTTTTGCTCTGGGGTGAGTGTTTGCGAGACACGTTAGAAGAGGACGTCACAAACGGATTTTACATCACCTGTTATGTCAGTTTCTGGCATCTGATTTTGAACAAGTGATTGAAGCTCATGACGAACACAACTCTTGTTGGGTGACGTGGGTGGGAACCTTACTTCTAAAGGTGTTCCGTCTAACCGGTTGATTGACAGGTCTTTTGTTGTTGGGTTATTTCTGGGTACACCTAAACGAACCAGCCGTACCCTCGCAACAGTGGACATCATTGGGACTGGAAAGAAGCTTTGCTGTCCGCAGTACAGACGAAATGATACCAGCGCCTTGCATTAACTCGGGATAGTTTGCCCGTCGTAGTTGTATTAAACTATCGTTTCCGTTCACCTGTGCATGGGGCTACTCACTCCTTCGTCCGGTTCGCTTCTTTCACTACTTGCTGAATCGAACGAACTTCCAGAAAGCCCACGCAGATCTTTCTATTAGGGGATTGTCCTGTAGCAGGAGGTCCCGCGTGCGTTAATATCTAACTTGCATACTGGGAACCTGCTTATTGCTTATAACTCTATACTTTCCATGTTCTCTTTGTAGGTGAGCATTACTCACTTAGTATTGCTCTTTGTACAAACATTTTGAGTGCGCAGCAGATGTTTTTTTGTCACGCCAAGATCGCTTTCCGTGCTTCTTTGTGCTCAGGGGGCGAGATGGCCCAATTGGTTAGAACACGAATTTACTGACCGAAAGGTCCGTGGTTCAAACCCGACCTCTGACTCTCGACTTTCCCTGTCTAGGCTTGGGTAACCTGGTAGTATCCCAGCCCTCGTGCAACCTTCGGGTGTTACGCGTGTTGTTTTGTGGTATGAGACGTGGTTGAAAGTATCCAATGTGAGCGAAGAACTGATAACCCACAGATAACTGTCCCGTTTTTTCATACATTCTCAGCATACGCACACATGTGCCCATTGTACTGGAGCCAGCCATTGCTGCAGAAAAATCGATGCAAACAAGGGCAGCAGGTCGTCCGTGTACGGGTGACGATGAGTAGTTCTGTTGTCGCATGCTGACAGCACGTGATTGGCTGTCAAACGGGTCAGCTGCCTGACTCATCGCTTTGCTACTGTCGCGACGACTGTTTTTGCTCACAAGTGTCCGTTCTGGATTAAATAAATCCACGTATGAGTTGTTCAGCCCGATCTGTTCCTGCTCGTTATTTAGAGAATCTCGATGTGAATAGCTCCTATGCGACAACCAGTGCCGTTGTGCATGTGAATATACAGTTTGAGAACTGACTATTAATTTCACCTGAGACTGTGTTCGAATAAGTCAGTGAGATGGGGTTATAGGCAGCTTTCAGACACGAGTGGTGAGAAACACTTTGTCCAATGGAGCACGCTTCCAAAGAAACGTGCTTGAGGATGGGGGTCGACATTCAAATCTAGGGTGTGCGGCTCGAACTAAGGTTGTTGAGATGATACTACTTGGTCTTACCTGTTCAGCCACCCGGATTCTTCAGGTTGGTGCATGGGAACCTACAAAACGCTGGTATGAAGAAAAATTCGATTCAGTGCTGTCTTGTTCATTTTCCAAATTCGCGACGTGGTTTCTGCTCGCGCACCACATCCGATCTGGTGCAGATTGTGAACAGAATTGGGATCTAGTGGGCAACAAAATTAAGCTGGTTCCTAATTCCAATAACTGACAACAGAGCACCTTAGCTAGCCTGGCAGCAGATGTCTAATCACCTGTTATATCCCTTCAAATATCTTTCCGTTTAGGTTACGTGAATTGTGTGCGCAATTGTTTTTGTCACATTAAATGAACTTGTGACACAATGTTTTTTAATTCTCGTTAGCTGGTGTTTTGATAACGATCTAGCGAGGACTGGATATGTTGTTTAAGTTACGGCACAAAACAACCAACGAAAGCAGGTAAACAAACCAGCCTCTTTGATAAATAAACCATTTTAACCCCTAGATCATTCAATCCTCATTTCTACCGGTATTTATGCTCTAACGCCATTGGAAACACAGTAGCCTGACTACGGGGAACACTTTCGGGAGATGCCAAAATGGTTCCTAACCTGGGTGTTTCCTCGTGGGTGGTTGGGGGGGCTGTATTGCAAGTCTTCTGGCACTGGCATAACGAAGTCTTGTCCGTACCGGGCTGTTTGTTATAGCCTTCTCAGAGGGTTGGAGTAGGAATTTTCATTTCATTTTGCATATCAGTGACTCAACTATGCTAACCTTATCAACGAACTCGTCAAGGGCCTCTGTTTTTTTATCTAGCTAGGCTAGGAGAAGAACCATTAAACTCATTGGGTTCATACGATGTCCATCACGGTTACCCACTCGCTCTATTCCTATTTAATTTCCTGACCGGCGAGATAATGAGGGCGAACGCTGGAAGGTCTTCGGAGCCCTTGCGTTCAGATAGCTGCTGACGAAGACTTTGTCGATCCATAATATGCGAACGACATCGTTCCCGTCTTCGAAAAATGGATGAACTAACCGGAATCCCGTCTTTTGGCATGCAAATTGCACCCACGAACTGTAAGGTCATGGTGCTGGACAAGCAGTCACTGAACCCGCCACTTACGATCAACCGAGAGTCACCTAAATTGGTGAAGCGTTTTACATATCTTGGAAATTGTATTAGTTCCGATGGTAGTGTGGCAGATGAGATCAATGCACAAATCTGCCAGGCTTGAGTCGCGTTTGCTGAGTTGAGACAAGTATGGCGGTAAAGCGGTATATTCCTGAATCTCAAGGGACGTGTGTATCAGACTACAGTACGGCCGTTTTGCTGTATGGGTGTAAGACTCGGCTTTGTTGAGAGGCGGAACTGAGAGACCTCCAGGTTTTCGTTGTCTCAGAACCGCAGTTAGTTGGTGTCGGAGAATCCGTAACGAGGCAGTTCGAAAGCGAGTGTTTAGTTATGCGATGGGAACTTCCACAGCACCAGAAGCTAGGTCGATCAGACTATGTATTGTGCATGCCAAGTCATCATTAGCCTAAGAGAGTGCTGTTTTCCATGCCCAATTGAGAGTGGCGTAAACAGAGAGGGGGCGTGAATGGGATTACGAAAAGTTTTGAAACTTTCAGGATGGAGACCGCGTGATCCCTGCTGTGCCTGGCTCCTAGATATGGACGCTAATCAATGTCGATAACCTTGTTGTCAGTTCCTATCCAGATTGCCTGAATGAGTCTAGGGATGATTGTGGTAGGTTGGCGTCCGTTTCTATTCCCTTCTCTACAATAAAGCTTTCCAGTAAATCATGACTTCACGGCGGAAACGCATCAGTGTTGTGTACTGGTGCTATGCTATCGATGATGATGATGATGATGGTCCGACGGATATTGGGTTATCGCACGTTGTTCCATTCAGATGTCCGATTGTTGATGAATCTAGTTGTTTATAAAATTCATCATCTCCCGTCTTTTGGATTCTTTTTCCTTTCCCATTATTTCATGATCGTACATGAGTGGATAACGATAAATTTCATACATTTTTCGGGTACCAATACATCCCATAAATCTAAGGGTTCTGGCAGACTGGGAGCGGCTGATATTCAAGAATCGATTGAAAATAGCTTCTTCCGTCAAGCCAGGGAGCTATCTGTGGAGACACTGGTCAAATAAGCGTGATGATAATAACGTGGTACTCCTGCAGTGTATACAACTCAAAGTATGTACGATGGCTTAGATAATGCCAGCTTGCCGCAGTCTAGATACGAATAGTTGACATGTCAAGATTGGGTTCGAACCACGAACCTTCCGGTGAGGAATGTTGGGCCCCACCCATGTCAGTACTCAAGCTCTCTCAGATAATCTTGTTCATGTTCTGAATCAACACAACCCGTATGGCTCACGTTCAACCAATCCATCTTGCTGGTACCTGTAAGGGGCTCACATCTGTGGTGTCTAGGTTTGATAGAATGGATTGGTGAGCGCCGTTCAGGGAAACCGTATCTTAGTTCCGGAATGGGTCGATTTTGATAGTTTTCTTGAGTAACGACGTTATTAAGACTAGGGTCTGTCTCAATCACTACTTGAAGAGCGGCTCACAACCATTCAAATAAAATACAATCTTATGGAAGTGAATTAACCTCCAAAATAATCTCTCAGCGTTAACACCCTTCCGGCGCCTAGCTGCCATGCTACCCGAAGGAAGCACGAGGGCTGGGAAACTGCAAGGTCGCCCAAGCCTAGACAGGGGAAATCAAGAGACAGAGGTCGGGTTCGAATCACGGACCTTCCGGTCAATGAATTCGCTCACCAACCACTTGAGCCCTCTCACCCCCAGCCTCCAAAATTTGGATCTCTACAGTAAATACTAATCGAATTTCGAGTAGATAAGCGACCTGGATCAACCGGAGATGGCACTAGTGGCTGCCGACTGAATCAGACATTATAAATCCGTACACTGCCTCTGTCGGTATCGTGGCCTGTGCTGTTCAACAACAAGAATCGTGAGAGCTGGAACAACGCCAAGGGAGCACAAAGCCTGGGCTCGTTTCTAACCACACTCCCCTTGGTCAGCAGTTCATAAGTGAGTCATCTCAATATTTAGGCTACGGAGAGCGGGATGTGAGCATGCCGCGTGCTAGTTGATGACTTGTCCCCGAACTGTGTGAATGTAAACAGTGTGTCTAGATTTTATCGCCGACGGAAACGAGAGCACACGTCACAGCATTGCTAAGCGAGTTTCGACAGAACCTATTCACAAATGAGAACTTGAATTTTGGTCAACTTTTATTGTTAGACAAAGCAAAAATACATTCACAGGCCTCTACTCGTATGTTAAACACGAATTTCGTAAGATACAGTGTTGGCACTTTGCTGATCCCTTTCTATAGTAGGACTTTGAGCTTGAGGTTATTTGAAATCCGTCGGCCAAGCGACGTAATCCGTCTCCCTGTCATCATCATCATTGTGAGCTGTAATAACAGCGTACTCGTCGTACTGTGGTTGTAGCTGCCGCAGTTTTGTTCACCGATGGTTTGGGGGGAGAGGGAGGTAGCTGCGCGTTGCAGGCGGGAGCTGATAAATTGGTGCATAAATCCAGCACTGTCAGTGGGCTGTCAAGTGGTGAGGAGGTTGGAAAAGGAGCTATGCATTGAAGGCAATAGCTTTGATTCACGAGCGCCATTGAGGGCGCGACTGGGCCATATATGAGAATGTCTCTAGCCATTGATGTGGCCCGTCTCGGGTTCCCCATCCAGGAAGATGGCAATGACCAGCGCAGCTTAGTTTGCTGGTAATGGCTTCCATACTTCGCTGCCAAGTCATTGGTTGACCGCCTCTGACTCTCTTCCAACCTTCACGTGGTTGTGCGAAAAGAGCCCTTCGAGGAAGTCGGTCGACTGGCATACGGGGCACGTGGCCAAGCCAGCGCAACCTATGCAGTGTGATCAGTTCATCTATCGAGGGTGAGTTATTTCCTCCGAATACCATTCAACGTACTTCAGAATTGCTGATCCGGTGTTCCCACCCGATTCGGGCAATGCTCCGAAGACATCGATGGTCAAACACTGAAAGTCTTTTGATGTCCTCGGCGTGTAGCGGCCAGGTTTCTGATCCATATAGTAATATGGAGCGCACCGCAGCATTGTCAACTCGACCCTTGACAGGGAAGCTGATGTCACGCCTACGCCACAGATGACGTAGGTTCGCAAAAGCTGCTCTGGCCTTCGCACTCCGTAACGAGGCAGTTCGAAAGCGAGTGTTTAGTTATGCGATGGGAACTTCCACAGCACCAGAAGCTAGGTCGATCAGACTATGTATTGTGCATGCCAAGTCATCATTAGCCTAAGAGAGTGCTGTTTTCCATGCCCAATTGAGAGTGGCGTAAACAGAGAGGGGGCGTGAATGGGATTACGAAAAGTTTTGAAACTTTCAGGATGGAGACCGCGTGATCCCTGCTGTGCCTGGCTCCTAGATATGGATGCTAATCAATGTCGATGACCTTGTTGTCAGTTCCTATCCAGATTGCCTGAATGAGTCTAGGGATGATTGTGGTAGGTTGGCGTCCGTTTCTATTCCCTTCTCTACAATAAAGCTTTCCAGTAAATCATGACTTCACGGCGGAAACGCATCAGTGTTGTGTACTGGTGCTATGCTATCGATGATGATGATGATGATGGTCCGACGGATATTGGGTTATCGCACGTTGTTCCATTCAGATGTCCGATTGTTGATGAATCTAGTTGTTTATAAATTCATCATCTTCCCGTCTTGCGGATTCTTTTTCCTTTCCCATTATTTCATGATCGTACATGAGTGGATAACGATAAATTTCATACATTTTCTGGGTACCAATACATCCCATAAATCTAAGGGTTCTGGCAGACTGGGAGCGGCTGATATTCAAGAATCGATTGAAAATAGCTTCTTCCGTCAAGCCAGGGAGCTATCTGTGGAGACACTGGTCAAATAAGCGTGATGATAATAACGTGGTACTCCTGCAGTGTATACAACTCAAAGTATGTACGATGGCTTAGATAATGCCAGCTTGCCGCAGTCTAGATACGAATAGTTGACATGTCAAGATTGGGTTCGAACCACGAACCTTCCGGTGAGGAATGTTGGGCCCCACCCATGTCAGTACTCAAGCTCTCTCAGATAATCTTGTTCATGTTCTGAATCAACACAACCCGTATGGCTCACGTTCAACCAATCCATCTTGCTGGTACCTGTAAGGGGCTCACATCTGTGGTGTCTAGGTTTGATAGAATGGATTGGTGAGCGCCGTTCAGGGAAACCGTATCTTAGTTCCGGAATGGGTTAATTTTGATGGTTTTCTTGAGTAACGACGTTATTAAGACTAGGGTCTGTCTCAATCACTACTTGAAGAGCGGCTCACAACCATTCAAATAAAATACAATCTTATGGAAGTAAATTAACCTCCAAAATAATCTCTCAGCGTTAACACCCTTCCGGCGCCTAGCTGCCATGCTACCCGAAGGAAGCACGAGGGCTGGGAAACTGCAAGGTCGCCCAAGCCTAGACAGGGAAAATCAAGAGACAGAGGTCGGGTTCGAATCACGGACCTTCCGGTCAATGAATTCGCTCACCAACCACTTGAGCCCTCTCACCCCCAGCCTCCAAAATTTGGATCTCTACAGTAAATACTAATCGAATTTCGAGTAGATAAGCGACCAGGATCAACCGGAGATGGCACTAGTGGCTGCCGACTGAATCAGACATTATAAATCCGTACACTGCCTCTGTCGGTATCGTGGCCTGTGCTGTTCAACAACAAGAATCGTGAGAGCTGGAACAACGCCAAGGGAGCACAAAGCCTGGGCTCGTTTCTAACCACACTCCCCTTGGTCAGCAGTTCATAAGTGAGTCATCTCAATATTTAGGCTACGGAGAGCGGGATGTGAGCATGCCGCGTGCTAGTTGATGACTTGTCCCCGAACTGTGTGAATGTAAACAGTGTGTCTAGATTTTATCGCCGACGGAAACGAGAGCACACGTCACAGCATTGCTAAGCGAGTTTCGACAGAACCTATTCACAAATGAGAACTTGAATTTTGGTCAACTTTTATTGTTAGACAAAGCAAAAATACATTCACAGGCCTCTACTCGTATGTTAAACACGAATTTCGTAAGATACAGTGTTGGCACTTTGCTGATCCCTTTCTATAGTAGGACTTTGAGCTTGAGGTTATTTGAAATCCGTCGGCCAACCGACGTAATCCGTCTCCCTGTCATCATCATCAACAGCGTACTCGTCGTACTGTGGTTGTAGCTGCCGCAGTTTCGTTCACCGATGGTTTGGGGGGAGAGGGAGGTAGCTGCGCGTTGCAGGCGGGAGCTGATAAATTGGTGCATAAATCCAGCACTGTCAGTGGGCTGTCAAGTGGTGAGGAGGTTGGAAAAGGAGCTATGCATTGAAGGCAATAGCTTTGATTCACGAGCGCCATTGAGGGCGCGACTGGGCCATATATGAGAATGTCTCTAGCCATTGATGTGGCCCGTCTCGGGTTCCCCATCCAGGAAGATGGCAATGACCAGCGCAGCTTAGTTTGCTGGTAATGGCTTCCATACTTCGCTGCCAAGTCATTGGTTGACCGCCTCTGACTCTCTTCCAACCTTCACGTGGTTGTGCGAAAAGAGCCCTTCGAGGAAGTCGGTCGACTGGCATACGGGGCACGTGGCCAAGCCAGCGCAACCTATGCAGTGTGATCAGTTCATCTATCGAGGGTGAGTTATTTCCTCCGAATACCATTCAACGTACTTCAGAATTGCTGATCCGGTGTTCCCACCCGATTCGGGCAATGCTCCGAAGACATCGATGGTCAAACACCGAAAGTCTTTTGATGTCCTCGGCGTGTAGCGGCCAGGTTTCTGATCCATATAGTAATATGGAGCGCACCGTAGCATTGTCAACTCGACCCTTGACAGGGAAGCTGATGTCACGCCTACGCCACAGATGACGTAGGTTCGCAAAAGCTGCTCTGGCCTTCCCAGTCTGAATGGAAATTTCCTCTTTCGTGAGACCACCGGGACTGATACAGCTGCCCAGGTAAACAAATTTGTCTACTACCTCAATCGGTTCATCCGCAAGCATGAGGCTAGGGTTTGAGCCCACCCAATCTTGCAGTAACACTTTACACTTTGCAGGTGTGAAGCGCATGCCGAACCGCGAGGATGAAACTATACAACCGAGACGAGCAATTCTTCCCGGTCTTTTGGGTGAATTTTTACTTCTATTATCATTTTTACTCTTAACTCTGTGTGCCAATACATGGACATACTTCCATGAGGAGATTGTTGCCTGGGAAGGAAACCAAAATGGAGGTGACTTGACGTGGGAAAGGACGATTGTTTACTGGTTGGGCATTGTAGTTCCGCATTTTCGAACAGCAGCGAAAACGCTAGGCTGGTATCTGTGTTCATTTCACTAAAACCTTGATGTTTTCCTGAAAATGTGCTTCAGTTGTCAGTTCGCGTAACTGCGTTGCCTGGGATGTGGCTGGCTAAGTTCTGTCACCTATTGACATTGACGCCAGTCTAACACAGAATCGAGAGCGCCACATGTTTCGTTCTCAGCTATATTAGTTATACTGTCGAGATCATCCTGTGAAGTGAACTTCTTCATGCTCATCGAATACGCACTTTGTCGGTTTCCGTGGAATCTTATCACCCGATCTCTAGCACCCGACCGCAATCCCAAATCTGTCCTCCTGATCCATCTAGGGCACTAGCCCCTGTGCCATTTATGTTAGAAAAATCGTGAAAAGAAAATAGGTGGAACAGTGTCTGTCTGGTTTCACAAAATAGAGCTCCTGGTGGCATTTTTGCGCAGTCAGTGACAAAATCGGATGGAATTCGCGACCCGTACCGTATAGTCACCGTCAGCTAACAACAGTGACTCTGCACTCAGTTGTGACGGGACTGTTCACATTCGTACACGGCAGTGACATTTATGCATCGCAACAGAATTTGCCCGGCGGTATGCTTGCCAGCACATAATCGAGTGCCACACTGAAAAGGGACGTAAAGCATAATATAGTGTATCTGTGGGTGTTGCTTTCAGCTGCGATCGCAGTTTGTTGCACAGTTTTACGGCCACTTTGTCACAGCCAATTAGTTTTTTGGGCAACACGTTTAATGACCAACAACTCATTAATGACGATCGGAATACGACCAGGCCGGTGATAATCCGTTTACCGTCACCTGGAATTTTGGGTCTCTGAACGGACGGAAGTGGGAAGTGGATTGAATGTATTTTGTCCAGTAGTGAACAAGTCATTTTTGTCCTTCGGGATAGAATTGCCGCAATATACACGACGTTTTAACCGTTCTCCTGAAGACTAATTGTTCCCTGCAGATCTGCATCTCAGTAGTCATGATAGATGCATTTTAACACACCTATGTGCCTTGGCCCTTTAAACAAGTCTGCCTAGCTAAACACGAATAAGCTTCACTAAACCACAACTATCTGGCAATGCAGTGTAGATTTACGTATGATGCTTTTATCATTTCTCAAACGTTCGTGATTTTATAACGAATGATGCTGTTTCGTTAGTTAAATTATCGATGGGGATGCATCAACCTTAGTAAAGAAGATTTTGATGATTTTGCAGAATATTGAATCGGCATTGTTTGTTGCGCGATCTGTTCAACTTGCTGATGGACTAGCAAATCAAGATTAGACGCCTAGTACCCTAATTGCGCAATCAGCCTTCTGTCTTCACAATCAGTTAGATTCAGTTAAGTCTCCCGTTAAAACCAAATTACTATGCAGTCGAGTGTATTTCGTGAAGTGTGTCTAGTCTGCGCCCAACGTAAGGCGCTGATGGAAACTCGGAGCCTACC
Source organism: Opisthorchis viverrini (assembly GCF_000715545.1). Taxonomy (NCBI): domain Eukaryota; kingdom Metazoa; phylum Platyhelminthes; class Trematoda; order Opisthorchiida; family Opisthorchiidae; genus Opisthorchis; species Opisthorchis viverrini. Next base: position 186,234 of record NW_008751776.1, on the reverse strand, counting down.
CGGTGATCTCAAACAATGGCGAAACCAATAGTTGGCCCTGGGAGAGCTTTCAGCAACTTTATGAGTAGTGTTGTCCGTCTTCCCTGTTATTGGAGTGTATTTCACCCTTTAAGGTGGATCACAATAGAGGAAATTCTGTAAGAATATTATCGGTGAAAGATGAGTCTTCTTTAACAGAGATGGCTTCGTGTTTAAGGAATACTGTACAGTAAGCCAGAAGTCTTCCCACTCGAAAGCGACAGCGGCAACAGAGCAGACCACCATGACAGCGAGTAAACTGATAAACAGCACTCCAACGAGTAGTTATTTCCAGGAGGGACGGTCAGTAGTTTGAATGAATGAATTACTAATCAGTTGCGCTGATATTTCACTAAATAAGAATACCTTTGTAAGGGTCGTGGAATTAGCCGTGATATTCTAAAGAAGAAAACGGCTAATCGGAGGTTGTTCCGTTTCCACTCAGGGCTTGAGTCTCGTTCAGCTGTAACGCTTTTCCGGTGCCTAGCTGCCATGTCACCCGAAGGAAGCACGAGGGCTGGGATACTGTCAGGTTGCCCAAGCCTAGACTGGGGAAGTCGACAGGCAGAGGTCGGGTTCGAATCACGGACCTTCCGGTCAGTAAATTCGCGCTCTGACCACCTCACTTGAGTCTAAGTTGTGACGTGTTTTCTACCCGGTTACGAGTGAAAGGGAGCTACGTGACACCGGACTAATCTAGCTTAACCTTACTGATTTTCCTATATCCCGTCCGATAGATGTTGAATCTGGCGCCCTCACCTACTGTTCGCTTCCCCACTGTTATAGGGCAGTGTCTCTGCGCATCCGGATTCCAGTGACCGCAGCTCCGCAACGACCGATATGATGCTTCCAAATACGACAAGCACTGGTGACAATGTTCAGTTGAACTTTATCAAACATGATTTGGAGTTGAAACAACGCACACTGGCCGAACTGGAACGCGTCAATCTACGACGAGCTGTGGTTGAAGAACGCCGTCGTTTTGCCGAACTCATCACGTGCTTGAAGCCAGTCCTAGTGAGTCATAGTTGATGCTTGTTTGACAACAATGAGTCTTGTTGGGGCGAAAACCAAATTTTCGTCTTTGCTTTACTTTGGTTCGAATCACGGGTATTGTATTCATTAACTCAGTCAACACATGTGCTTCTTTCTATTTTATAAAGGAATTTTTAGCCACGTTCCTTGTGCATAAAACATAGTATCCAACCTGCCCACGCCGTCCATATTGGGAACCCTCAGGTGGGCATCAAGGGGTCGCAGTTTTTTACCTTTTGGAATATGCATTTGCTGACTAGTTTGTGTAGGTTCTATCACAAGCACTACGGTACGCTCAATCGGTCTGTGTCGAACTCTTGCGCCCAGCGTACTGCATCAAATGTCCGCCTTCTGTAAACTTCCAAACGGATACCTTTTGCAAAACCACCATAACTCGATGAGGACCGCCCCAAGCGTTCATGAGAAAGGAGAGCATCAAAAACCAGAATTGAAATACCTGTGTAGTGCGCTTCCTTGCTTAATTATGCCAAATGGGTCTATAACTATGGTTCTAATGGTTCTAATGGTCTAATGGGTCTAACTATACGGCTAACTGCCCACAAGCTAATGAAATCTTGTTCACGTGGTGCATAACTGTTGTGGTTGCATCTTATCAGGAGGTCGTGTGAAGAGACCTACACAAGGGCCCTTCTCCGAGCGGATCACGATGAACGATGATGAGTAATGATAATAACCACAAGCGGTCTCTTCTGAAGTTGATCTCTCTAGGTTGGAAGAACTATATCTGGAGAGAAGTGGATAAACGTCACATCACCAAACGGTGAAGCTTCCTTGTTTAATGCACAGTACAATTCTTCAGAGGATGCCCTCATTTTCAACTCACGTGGCAAGTTTTTTGAATACTTGGGAGTCGATCCACATCTTGATGATGTGGTTTTCCCCCTTTAAAAAGAATGCTGTAAGAGAGACTCCCTATCCAAAGACCAATTTAGTTAGCCATGGGACATTCAATTGTCCATCTCCCTAAGGAGAGACGAACTTCAGAAAAAACCACTGTGTTTGACTGACGCAACGTCGTTGAGTGGTGAAATCCTTACCCAAAAATGAGAGACCGCTTTCGGTCGGTTCTTCATCAATGTCCCGCCTTTCTGTAGGCTACCGTAATGAACTTTGTTCTGTCTGTTTAAACGTGAATGACCGTGAATGCTACTGTGCATTCTTCAGAGAAGCAACCTCTCTGAGTATCATAAAGCCGAAGGTACCCCAAACCTGTGTTCATGTGCTTGCTTGGTGCCCTAATACAGAGGAATCCAACACACGGACTATGCCCTCCGGTCCCTATTCGGAGAGAAAGTTACCCATCGATGACACGTCGAGTGGTCTTTGTTAGTAGTTGGAGGTATCAAAAGGTATCAAGTTCAGATCGAATATCATGGAACTGGGACTAACATGGTCTTAATTGGTCTCTTGGAAAATTTTATATTCGAGACTACTGGAAATTTTGGAAACGATGCGGTTCACAATGACGGTACAGTTAGACGGTGGAGAATGGTCTCCTCAATCACGATTTGTGATCAGAGCACAGAAGCCTTGGAAGTGGATGTAAGCAGGCTACCTGGCAAATTGAAACATGGTTGTTTGTTTGAAAAATACATTCATTTGCATACCAATTTGGTTTTGAGGGGAGACTCACCTGGAATCCAGCTAACTCGCTCGTTTATGATATTCTTGTTGCGATAAGCTCTCATTTGCAAGCCTCCATTTTTTCTACTCTAACTGACATCGCTGGCACACCACATGAATTTTTCTGGGTTCTGCCAATTTCAAGTCAAAATTGGTTGAATATCCAATTAGCAACTGCTTAAGTGACCAGTTTTGAGAATTCGTACCATCCTGTTTAGTTTCGCCTATGTGGGCACTTCTGAGGAAGAATTAATGAATGAATGGATCTCGTCACCCAATCCCTCATTTTAAAAGTCTTCAATTCTAGATGCCTGCCTGTCTAAAACTGGCAGTTGTTGAATCATGCCAAGATTACCCATTTCCCATTTCTGGACACACTTGTCCTCGTCAACTTAGTAGGAATTAACGCCTAAAATGGTCGTCTTGACGAGAACACTGATAATGTGAGTGGGCCGTCATGCCCGGAAGCACCACTGTTGGATTTGGAGACGTTTCAAACGCGCTTATATGGGTATGGACAGATTATATTGGTAGATCCGTTGGAACAATTCTACTTCTCAGGATTCCCACCAAAGCCACTGGAATTCATGTGGCGGTGGCCTGTTTTTGGTCGTGTGACCTTTGAACCCTTGGACCAGGGGGTCGAACCCTGTTACATTTACCTGATAGTTCCCGATCAAAACGGNTGGATGTAAGCAGGCTACCTGGCAAATTGAAACATGGTTGTTTGTTTGAAAAATACATTCATTTGCATACCAATTTGGTTTTGAGGGGAGACTCACCTGGAATCCAGCTAACTAGCTCGTTTATGATATTCTTGTTGCGATAAGCTCTCATTTGCAAGTCTCCATTTTTTCTACTCTAACTGACATCGCTGGCACACCACATGAATTTTTCTGGGTTCTGCCAATTTCAAGTCAAAATTGGTTGAATATCCAATTAGCAACTGCTTAAGTGACCAGTTTTGAGAATTCGTACCATCCTGTTTAGTTTCGCCTATGTGGGCACTTCTGAGGAAGAATTAATGAATGAATGGATCTCGTCACCCAATCCCTCATTTTAAAAGTCTTCAATTCTAGATGCCTGCCTGCCTAAAACTGGCAGTTGTTGAATCATGCCAAGATTACCCATTTCCCATTTCTGGACACACTTGTCCTCGTCAACTTAGTAGGAATTAACGCCTAAAATGGTCGTCTTGACGAGAACACTGATAATGTGAGTGGGCCGTCATGCCCGGAAGCACCACTGTTGAATTTGGAGACGTTTCAAACGCGCTTATATGGGTATGGACAGATTATATTGGTAATGCAGATCCGTTGGAACAATTCTACTTCTCAGGATTCCTACCAAAGCCACTGGAATTCATGTGGCGGTGGCCTGTTTTTGGTCGTGTGACCTTTGAACCCTTGGACCAGGGGGTCGAACCCTGTTACATTTACCTGATAGTTCCCGATCAAAACGGTCAGCATCGCTCATCAGTGTTCCAGGATTGATCAGTACTGCCTTAGTTCATTGTATCATTTTTGTATCGAAGCAACGCTACTGCTGAAAACTCTTCAAACGTTGCCCCATTAACGTTTCGCCTTTCATGACAGACATGCATAAGCAAACGTTTGTCGGAATTCGCGATGACGCCTGTGAAGGTAGAAAGTTATTCGGTCTTATTCAAACGCGAGCTAATGTTGCATTTTAAGGCATTGTTTATACATCAATGGCCGCACTCTCATCCATTTCACAGTGGCACTGGTTTCAGGGCTCACTAAGTTACTTTCTTCAGGGGACGATCTAAATTTCGAGAAAGTTAAATACTACTTCTTGTCAAAAATCGAGGTGTATGTATCGTTCATTGGTTACCTCATCGGTACAGGCAATTCTATCCAAGCAGGATCATTCCCCCCTCCAAACAGGATTATTTGAATCGTGTCCATGGTTGGGGGCGAGATGGCTTAGTGGATATAGCGCGAATTCACTGATCGGAATGTCCGTGGTTCGAATCCGACCCATGTCTCTCGACTTCCTGTGTCTAGGCTTAGGCAACCTGGCAATATCCCAGCCCTCACGCTTCCTTCTGGTGGCATGGCAGTTCTCCGTGGTTGGTATTCGTCCCAGGTGACTTCTGTATTTATAAACAAACAAACAAGACACAGTGATCCACCTCACATCTACCTTCACATTCAATAATTTTGATAGCGTCCAATCTGGTACCTCAGCTACGCACATGGTGGACCAAAATATGGCGTGCATGAATCCAAGTTCATATCTGATCAACAACCAAATGCTGGCAGAGTGACTAATAAGCCAGCTGTTTCACTTCCATCATGGTACACGCGTTCCACTCTTTTTCCGGTCCTTATGTCCTCTCTATTGTATGTATTTGGATTCTTCGTTGCGAATCAGTCGTCCTCGTCTTTGCTGACATTTAGGTCTCAGCTCTTCATCTATATAAACAGTGTGCCAACTACCGGTTGTCTTGACGTATCTCTGTTCACCCAGGAAATGAAGAATAACGCGGGGGAATGGGTACAATTTTCTGTCCTAATGGGAGCAGGTTGGTGATGTTTAGGAAGCTGCGGCTTTGAAATATGCGCACCTCTGGTTATTCGATAAGAACCGTCTAGAAACAGCATAAACGAGAGTTTCATCCCGGGGTCCCAGCTGAGTCTCTCGTAAAAACTAGATTGGTATACAAATGAGTGTATTTCGCAAACAGTCTTGGATGTTTCTCGCAAGAAGAACTCTTCCACTTGTCAGTTTTCCGAGCCTCACTTCCTCCAAGCTTCCTTTCCACTGGTTAAAGCGCGAACCTAGTGACTAGTGGTTCGAACCCAACCTGTGCATCTCGACTGTCGTGTCTAGGTAGGCTTGGGCAGTATTTCAGTCCTCGTGCTTCGTTCAGGTGGCGTGGCAGCTAGGCACGATGTTTGCTAAGCTGGACGATTTTGCTGGTCAGATTTGCGATCAATCGTTCTAGTGCAACGTCTACCGTGTTCATCTCATTTCTTCTACCCACCTCACTTCGCGTGTGTTAAGGTTTTTCCTTATCAAATTTAGATATGCGCTTTTAATATCACCTTATCAAATTTAGATATGCGCTTTTAATGATCCGACGTTATATCATGTTTTATCATGAGGCACCTCCCACAAAGTGGAAAAAACTCAATCGGAAGGAAAGCACCTCCGTGCACCGCAGTATTCCTTTGAGGAAACAAAATTGCCAGAACCGAAACTGAGGGAACGTTTTGCCTTACCAAGCACTCTAGTTACTTCTGAATAGCAAACTTCCCTACTGGAAATGCCCAAAGCTCATGATTCGTGCTTTATAGTCCACTGTTAGCGAGTAACACCTTAAGGGAGATACGCCCGTCGAAGAATCAGATATCGCAGAACCGAAGAAGTGGCATTCTGCGGGTTCCCAAACAGTCGTTGTATTTCATGAAAATGAGCAACACGGTTTGAAAGCCCAGATTTATCAGTCGACCTTGAAGTTAATCGGTCAGTGTCGTAAGCTGTGATGATTTGCTCTTTTCTATTGGGCTTGACTTAACCTGGTCGATAGTTTAGCCCTGACGACAACCACTATTGGTTGGACCGTATCACAGTTAGAATACAGAACACACAGGATGACAGCGCACGATAAATGAATACCTATCGTTATCTTGTTTTATGTTCCATATTCGAGTTTGGCTAGATAGTGATTACCTTACAGGTTCCTGTTTTGAACCACGTGTTAGTCACGAAACACCGCAAGAATAGTAAGTATCTGAGGTCTTCACTTTAGACGATATAGAGTTCTCAATCGCACACTTAATGAAGTTTTTGAAACATCCGGGTCCTTCATTTAATGAGCTCAGCAACTCCCCAACAAGGAACTACTCTCTGGGAAAGCATTTTGGTACCTCCAGAAGGTGGATTTCCAAGGAGGAATATCGCACAAAGATCATTTAAGGCCTACGAACGGTAGGGATTCAACCACACACTGTTGTTGGTTTCCTTGCCCACGTACATGGGTTGAAATCGAAGGGATAAACAAACCAAACCCTGTAAAGAAACCAGGCTTTCATGTAGTAGTACGTTATTTATTAGCCCACTCGTTCCTCGTTTTTCGGTTACTGATGCTGTGCATATGACCTAAGATGCCTTCAGCCTTGTATGGTCACCATTACCTACCCTGGTTGTCTGTTACTAACTGTCACGTTACTGATCTTGTCGCAACGTACAGAGGAAGTTCTTCATCCATCCAGTGCATGGATGGCCAACGGTCTGATGGTGGTAGATTACTTTTTGTCATTCTGAAACATCAATAAGGTGCTTTTCTGTTACGTCACGTTACTGATCTTGTCGCAACGTACAGAGGAAGTTCTTCATCCATCCAGTGCATGGATGGCCAACGGTCTGATGGTATGGTCACATTACCTACCCTGGTTGTCTGTTACTAACTGTCACGTTACTGATCTTGTCGCAACGTACAGAGGAAGTTCTTCATCCATCCAGTGCATGGATGGCCAACGGTCTGATGGTGGTAGATTACTTTTTGTCATTCTGAAACATCAATAAGGTGCTTTGGGAGGTGGCCATCTATATGCTCTCAGGGCGTGGACCGCCTTCTCTGCCGCTGTTTCTCCTAACACAGGCCACAGATTCGGTCAAAATATTTGTAG
>NW_008751776.1:139458-177085 GCF_000715545.1 Opisthorchis viverrini | reverse complement strand
ATGATTTGCTCTTTTCTATTGGGCTTGACTTAACCTGGTCGATAGTTTAGCCCTGACGACAACCACTATTGGTTGGACCGTATCACAGTTGGAATACAGAACACACAGGATGACACAGCACACGATAAATGAATACCTATCGTTATCTTGTTTTATGTTCCATATTCGAGTTTGGCTAGATAGTGATCACCTTACAGGTTCCTGTTTTGAACCACCTGTTAGTCACGAAACACCGCAAGAATAGTAAGTATCTGAGGTCTTCACTTTAGACGATATAGAGTTCTCAATCGCACACTTAATGAAGTTTTTGAAACATCCGGGTCCTTCATTTAATGAGCTCAGCAACTCCCCAACAAGGAACTACTCTCTGGGAAAGCATTTTCGTACCTCCAGAAGGTGGATTTCCAAGGAGGAATATCGCACAAAGATCATTTAAGGCCTACGAACGGTAGGGATTCAACCACACACTGTTGTTGGTTTCCTTGCCCACGTACATGGGTTGAAATCGAAGGGATAAACAAACCAAACCCTGTAAAGAAACCAGGCTTTCATGTAGTAGTACGTTATTTATTAGCCCACTCGTTTTTCGGTTACTGATGCTGTGCCTATGACCTAAGATGCCTTCAGCCTTGTATGGTCACCATTACCTACCCTGGTTGTCTGTTACTAACTGTCACGTTACTGATCTTGTCGCAACGTACAGAGGAAGTTCTTCATCCATCCAGTGCATGGATGGCCAACGGTCTGATGGTGGTAGATTACTTTTTGTCATTCTGAAACATCAATAAGGTGCTTTGGGAGGTGGCCATCTATATGCTCTCAGGGCGTGGACCGCCTTCTCTGCCGCTGTTTCTCCTAACACAGGCCACAGATTCGGTCAAAATATTTGTAGACGCGCCCATGACCACCATTAGTACAGACGACAACGGCGATAAAGACCGCCACATTATATTATCACTGAAATTATGTTCCCCAACCACATCTGTAAATATGACCGTTGTCGTTGATGTGCTTTACTCGTACAGCTACCCTTGTTCTCATTACCGAACGCGAAAATCTCCATCAACTTCACCCTATGCAGTGTGCTCTTGATCACAATCTCGCCTTGACTATGTGTTTTTAGCGGAGAGTCGCTGTCTAACTACTCGCCAGTAGTAGGGTTACCTGGACTCGTTAATAAGTGCTTAGGCCGTATGATTCGTAATCTTGTTCCACAGAGAGCAGAAGTCCTTTATGGACCCATACTATGATATGTCGAATATCGTACCAACTGAAACATGAGGCGGCTTGTGTGTAGCACATTCAGTTGAAGAACATCATAAACGAGAGAGTCACTGAGATTCCCCCGTAGAAACCAGACTGATTTGCAAATGAGTGTATTTGTCGAAAAGTCCAACTCCTTACGTATACCTCGACTTTTTCATCTGAACTTGTTACTGTTCAAGGCAGTGTTATTCCACTCGCTTGCTTCAACGGTAGATCGATCGACCATCGTTCTTCGAATCGGCGCGCTGAGACTGACTCATCAGCATTTTTGTTGTTTATCAGACAATGGCTACATTTCCGTTTGCCGACTAGACAAATGCCTACTCATACCAAATTGGCGAGATGAGCATTCCTATCTAGATTCGTGTGCATAGGTCTCCATACTCGATCTACCGGTGCCACACACGCGATAAACCTGTTAGCCCATAACTGTCACCCGGTTTAAGGTGACAACAGGTCCAGCTCGTGTGAATAATAAATCTGTCTCGACATTTCTAGAGTTCCAACCATCTCGAGGCCCCTTTTTCACAACAATTTATAGTTTGCAGAGTGAATACAATGCCCTTCTTAGGAAAACCATCATCCAAAATGCCTGGCGTGTAACAGGAGTGGACTGTCCTCAGTAGACATCGCTGTGACGATTTGTCTAGTTACGACAATAATATGGGTGTAGCGGTGTCCCTCTGGATAGATTTGGCGGGATTGGGAAAACTGATTTGTATTCAGAAGGTCTTCCAGCACGAAACGAACTCCTAGGGACCAGTCAAATTCTCATACTACCACCCAACTGGAAGCAATCTGCTCAGAAAGGGTAATATATATGCATGAGCATTCCATCTGAGAGGTTGGATCAACTGCAAGTGGCCGAACAGTATAGTATTCAGCCAATTATTGAGAGGTTTCGGGTTCGAATAGTCCTAGGGAGGCGTACGGTGCTGACATACTGATACACTGCTGATTTTTCTCAACAAGAATGAAGCAGCTGTGCAACACTTCTCGGTTTTCAACATGTTTAAAATTACGTAGGTGGGCTGTTTGAAAGAACAGTCTCTCTGGAGGGATTAAGACAGTGTGAAACGTGCCGGACTGTCTGTTTGAATAGGGTTTACTGGCGCGCTGGAAAACACAGGTGTGCGCTTCTTCAGGTAAACTACTTTGTACGTTGTATCACGGCTTAACAAGTCTTGTTGCTGGTTGGTTCGCTCAATTTTTCAGTGTCTGTGTGTGTGTGTGTGTTTGGGGTCCTGTGTTGGGCGGTCTTATCAGATGCAATGTGTTGGAATGTTGGTAGCTCGGGTGTATTGATGTCTCCTCGAATGGTGACGAAACGTTTGCAAATCAATTGCTAAGCTCGGCGAACAGATCAACAGCCACCCGGTCTTATCAGATGTTACACGCCGTAAAAGGGGTTACGCTCGGTAACTCCCAAATGGGCTAACTCCAAGGTGGCCTCTAGAAGACCCTAATTGATTATCCCCCTCGTGCCCTTGACCAATGACTGGCGTCGTTTGTTTAGCAAACATATTTGAGTTTCTCATCATCCCTCATCACCTGACACTGATGCTTCGCTGCCGTACAACCACAAAGGTTACCTGATCATCATCGTCGCCATCCTTATGTCACTTTGTCCTGTTCAAGCATGTGTGAACGGGTTTAAGGACAAAATGATTATCTTACTGTGCAACAAGGTTCGGCAAGAGTGGCGTCGTCTTTCCTTTTTCCAGTTTGTTCTAATCCACCAACTTCAATAAGTGACTGCTCTCACATCTTTCTCTGTTTGTTCGTCCTCAACAACACACTTTTTATCTTGGCGTGTTTATTAGAAATATGCAAATGAACAGTTTACCTCCTAAGGTTGATGGACAGGTGGTTCGAAAAGACAGCGCTGATGGTGGTCCATTTAAGAAGGTTTTTAGGCCTTTCTAAAGTGGGTTTATCCCATCGATGAAATGAGTGAATGATGAAAAACCAAGAAGCATCGTGTAGTTGTTTCATACTTGTCAAGAATCATCAACAAGGCATGTCTTACATACGAACCCGAAATACCTGAAGTGCGAGAATGAACACGCTACCATTCAGCTACGGGAGGCTGATAATCACTTTGCTAAACTTCCTATTGGGCTTCCTTATACTTAATAAGACAACAGGATATCTTGCGACCTCTTGTTTACTGACTATTTAAGGGATGATGAGCTTGTTGTCAGGTAAGTACGCAGCCAGCCCCTGTGAATCAAGTACTATTCAAATCACACTGTTATTTTCGAATATTCGTGCATGAAATGTCAAAATCCATGCGAAGTGATTATCAGATCAGTGTATTTTTATCGGCGCCTTTCCCTCTTGTTCCATCTCTACTGGAATTTGTCATGGAGAATCTTTCATTCATTGTGCTTGCTCTGTCTGAATTGGAGCGAAATGGAGGTGTGCTTCATGAGCCTGAGCCCCTTCCAACTTCCTAAAGTAGCTCGCCTATATTACTTGCCTTATTTTCCACTCCAAGTTATCGGCCTTCGAATAGCTTAAAGAATGCGTCGTGGATGAAAGGACAGATTGACGGGGAAACTTATCTTCCGTATTTCGGTTCGTAATTTTCCGCAGGGGTCTTCTGTTACTATCGTCCATCCCTGTGTGTAACTTCGCCTTCATCTAATAAAGTAGAAAACCTTTCCAAGCAATATAGGCCCACTCAAACTGTGATTGCTATAGGTCAGATGACAATGTTAGTAAGCGGTACTGATTTAATGAACTCTGGCTTGATGCCTGCACACGCAAGTATTTGTTGTGCGATTAACTTATGGCTTCGCACCCGCACTGATTCTGAAGGAAATTAGCGGCACTGTGGGATGTTGGTCGGAGAAATCTTATTATCTCAGGCTAATCTGATTACACTGAATCTGCTCACAGGCGAACGGAATTCATGGAACGGTAAGCAAAGATGAGTTGGTCACGTGAATGATCAGGTGACCGCTCATACACTATCTTTTGGACTCGGAAGATGAACTCTTATGATCCTCCCCGTTGCTACGGTAAAAAATACCGCCACAACCAGTTCTTGATGTTGAAATATCAGAAATAGGTCGTACACGTGTGATGGGATGCATCGGACTAGATTTAAGGCAAAGTTATCAATGGTTATGGAAGAAATACGATGGCTTAACTGAATCCTGAACGTGGCGATTGGAAAATTTTCGCTTGGTTGCGGAAAACGTGCAGCACTGTAAATCGTGACGGCTCTGTCGTGCCACCGAGGTGCACTGTCCTCGATATCTCTTTCAGGATGGTGTGAATCCAGTAGTGGAAATAACGACCACTACGAAGTTTTGGATACCCTCAATGCAATCTACCTTCCGTTGTGTTGAGTGTTTTTACGCTTGGTTGAATACGTCTCAGCATTTGCTGCCGATCGATGTCATGTGCTGTATAACGCTCGCCAGAGGTTGGCAAATCAAAGCTGATGAATTTCCGTTCCCTATTTATTTCTCTTGCTGTTTCTGTATCCAGGCAACCAGGCGGTCTTTCAACTTTTCTGAACAGTCTTATTAATACGGCTGTCCGGTGTACCCACCGTTTTTATATTTGACTATTCATTCATTCGGGATAAGCCCCCTAAATACTTAATCATTTTTCATCCTGTTCCTGGCATGATTTATAGGCCATAGCTAGACTTAAAGTAAACTCTTTGATGTTTTCCGCCATGCTATGAAAGTACTTGGTGACACGTAAGGCGTATGGGACTGACAACAACGGTTTGAGTAAACATACAACACTGTTGTGATGTTCTCGACTGTGTGCATGCCGAGATGCGCAGACAGCCCAGGCGGCTCTCCGTTCGCTCACCCAGTCACTGGTTAACTGGGGTCTACCAGTTGCCACTTAATTTCTTTCATAGCACGAGCAATGTTGGACATTATCACACATCGGAATGGTAGCAACATGAGTGGTAAGGCGCTCCGAAATTTAGAAATGGACTGAAATGAATTTTTGAACGAAAGTATTTCCGAAACGTTTGCATGCCCTCATGGTAAAATTCATGACTTTTCTCCTTGGTTCATTTTATTCCTACTGATAGGATTCTGATGCCTATGCTCCTCCCGTTAGCCTTGACTTTTGCGAGAATCGCGCACAACCATACCCAGTCGCAGTCAACTCTGGTCACAGTTTTTATCGGTAGGCAAATGAATTCAAGCGAAATTAGCTACTTATAACCCCAACCTCACCTTTGTTGCTCACTGTTTTTAGTGAAAGACTGACCGTTGGATTCCTCATTCCATTCCACAGGACTCTCACGCTGCCATTTTCAGTGATGCCGAGTCGATTGAAGAGTGCATTTCAGCCATCGGAAACCACGCGTTCGACCCTAACGACTTACCCTCAGACACAGAACATGCTATTGACGAAGCTGTTGCCCATGTCTCTTCACAGATCGATGCAGGCGACCGCAAGCTTTCCAACGTACGCACCGCGATGCGGTTCGGTAAACCCCCTTCAGGTTTGGAATTTCAACGTGCCAATCTTCTATCCGGTCACTCGTCTCAGCTGAGCCTTCAGTCCGCTCTGTCCACCCACTCGACCGGCACTTCCTGGAATGCGATTGCCAACGCTGCTGCGGCTATTTCCCTGGCCGGTAATCGCATGACGTCTCCTCACAACGGGTCCATAGATATGTCAGATCAAGCCAAGTTTTGTCCTCAATCAGTAAGTACACAAATATTGTCAGATGTATACAAATTGCCTTCTCCTCGGATGTTACCTTCTCCATGGAAATTGCACGCCTGTTTCCTATGCCTGGCACAAAAGAACCATTAGGGACCGTTGCGACTAATTGTCAGCAGGCTTAGTTCAACATCTGCTTTCTCCTGTCCCAGCTGCTTTTTTCTCTCTGTGTTTCCACTTGTCTATAACCGTTGGTGTCCTGAAAACGTTTGGGTCGTTTCGTCTGTTTACAAGCCTTCACAAGCAAACACGCAGTATGACGGGGAGCTACGCCCAACACCGCTACTGCAGCACACCACCTGTCGATCGACAGCTGTCGATCTCCGACCTCATTCGAACTACGGTATAGCCTAACCGACCGGCAGCGGAGACTGACGTGCTACAGTCTGCCATCGGAAAGTCACACAGATGCCCTTGTGTCCTCGCCTGGTAATACGTCTGGTCGGTGATGAACCTAGTTATTAGAACACAGACAGTTCTGTGGGGCATTCTATTCTTCTGTCGCGTCAGCTCTTTCCATGAATATTTTGGCTTAGATTTGCGAAGTCGTATCGGTTGATAGCGACCGCTGTGTTCGCTTCACCTCTTATTCGACTCGTGATCACCTCCGGTAAACGATTGCCAGACGCACTATCCTAAAGAAGCACATTGATTGTAACCCGTCAGACTTTCTGTTCTGGATATTACGATTCCGCTTCTAATGAAAGTGCACTCGTTTACCAGGGTTCATATTTACTAATCTGTCAGAATCACTATCGATCTTCATCTCACTTGAACTGTGAACTTGACCTGTTTTTGTCCTTGAATCTCACGGTCACTTATGTGAGCCTTTGTTATTGATCTCCGTTTCTTCGAAAGCCATACAAGACATCCAGCGAAGTGTCCTTTTGGGAGAGGGAGAAAGAGAGACTAAGTACCATAAGCCCCTACAAAGATCTCTTAAGTTCTGCTATTTTGTACACAAAGTAAGCTGGTTGGAACTCTCTTGTAGAACACGTTTCAAGATAAGGAATGTCTGATCATACATCGCTTGCTAAGCAAGTTGCTGACACTGTTTTTGATTCTATCAGTCTGTCTTACCGTTTTCTGATATTTTCCCGTCTGCGGAGTGTGGGGTGAGCAGACAACACCGATGATTGGCACTTCTCAGTTGACGATGTATTAGCCATTAGTGGTACATCGAACCGTCAAAGTTATAGTTGCTTGTACCAATACCTGTCTTGCAATTAATCCTTCTTCAATCGTTCAAGTGGTATTCACTTGAATTTCCTAGTCTCTGATGAATTCCCTATCTGTATTTTTCGTAACGATATTGGGCGGTTTGTAGGCCTGCTGCCTTGGAAATGGTAGCTGTTACTCAGGCTACATCCGGCATTGACCCCTAACTCATCGTTACCCGTTATCAACCTGGTAGGTGGCTCACCTAACATAACAGTAGACAAAGAAGTTAGTTGAACTGTCCGTTGCCCTGAAATGCAGATTGACTATGAACCACAGTATTGTGCACTCTACCACTGCGGTGGGGTTCTGTTACTAAAAGTCCACCCGTTCCCCTGCGAGTCAAGATATAGTGTTGTGGCCCCAGATTTACTAAATCTATTCACGGAAGGATCTTTGAGTCAGTGGGCCACTCACATTTTCGCCTCTGATGGATATAACTCGCTAGAACCAGCCTGTGCCGACATACTTGGTGCATGGCAGCCTGTTTTCAGGTTTGGGGATCGGTCGTGAATATGGGACAGTCATTATCCTTCCCATGTTTAGTCCTACCAGCATAAACATACCCAAACGCATACATCGGGTGACGATACATTGCGCTGGCTGTGTTACTGCCAGCCTATCGTGTGCCATCGCAGTGGCGCTGAATTCAATTTGAGCTTACTAGATGGATCGGCAGTGTGTTAGATGACTGTAGAAATTAGTACTACCGAGAGTTGGCGGAGTCTATACCAAGCCACAGTCTGAAGTAGTGGTACCAAAGTTGTAGTCAATAGTTTAACTCAAATACTCTTGTATTCTGGTTGTTATTCCCTAGGCCGACGCACAAAGTCCCTGCACGGCTCTCACACGCTAGTTACAGTGGCGTGCAGTGTGAGTGAACTAAAGCGGACTGGCAACCAATCAGGAGCATGGCACCACGATGCGCGGCATAACGTATCCCTTTGCACAGTGCCTGTTTTGCAGTTGCTGTTTGTTTTGTTGAACTTCGCCTAGTGATGCAGAAGGAACCCGACCTCTACCTCTCGACTTCCCCTGTCTAGGCTTGGGCAACCTGGCGGTATTCCAGCCCTCGTGTTTCCTTCGGGTGGCACGGCAGGTAGGCACCGGAAGCGTGTTACAGCTGGACGATTTTTTTAGACTGGTCCTCAGCTAAGCTTTGCCTGATTCTTCCCAGTCGACTGATCTAGGAAGCCTTGACTGTAACCTGGGGGAAGATCCCAATGGTCGATCAACACCGTTGATAGGAATGTGGAATATTTAGATGGTTACTGACATTTTATCGCAGGAATCCTCAAAAGTGACTCTTATGAGGGGGTTTCGGTCCTTCGGAGGTGCGTTGGGAGGGTTGATATGTGGGGCGACGCATCACCTACTTAGTTGTGGAAAAACAGATGAACAGACTATTTTGGACAATAAAATAGCGTAAAGCAGTGCTTAATCCTCTCAATACTGTTCTAGAGACCACCCTCCAAACAAAAAACCCTCCTCGATTCCCCAGGAAACCCCCTACATCGTGATAGATAAGTGTATTACCCTTCCTATTGTTACGGCCTGATGTCTCTTTTTATTTCTGTTCATTGGTTGTTTTTTCCAACTGATAATTTCTATCTATTTCAGCCAAGTAACACGTCCAACTCCCTGTCTGGCACCCATCACGCAGGAGACTCGGCCAGTTTGTTTGAACATGTGGACTGTGCCTCTGCTGAACCAGCATCCCCCAACACTGCCGCTTCCAGTATTCCTCCTTTGGGTAAGTTCATATATATTGCGTCTTCTGTTTGCTTGTCCTGGGATTCCGTGAATTCGGTCAACTTCAACATTAGGTCACTTTCCGTTTCGAAGACAAGGGTCACGTGTGTTTTGGTCCCGGAAACCACGACAGCTATGACTTAAGCAATTCACAGTGTCCGGCGAATTCAGCGACGTTATCATTTACTGACTGCCTTTTCGTTCATTTTACTGCAGGTCTCGTTGGACCTTGCTTCCCGACTTGTTTGTACTTCGGGCTAGTGGGCTTCCCTTGCTTCTTCTGGGCGTAACAACTCAAATGTGTTTGACTCACCCATCACTGAATGCCTGTTGACCATTGAAATCAGGTTTCTTTTGTTAGGGGAACCTTTGAACAAGTTCTATGGTTTCATCAACACATCATTTAACTATCTTGGAGGAGCATAAATCACAACAACGCCTGCTTCGATTATTTCCTATAGATGGAAACCGAATAGTCGGGATTTTCAAAATATCAGTATGTTGGTGTTGTCAGCCTATTCGTATTCATATAGATTGCATAGGCATGTACTTTCTTTGGGGAAACATCAAACAGTACGTCGTCATCTTGTTTGTCTGATGCACCTTTGTATGTGTTGCTGCATTGCATCGTATCCCAACACCAAATACAATGATATCGAAATACTCCCCAGTGGTGGCCATCCCTCCAACAAGCACCGCTCTAATCGGGTCCCGTGAAACTTGTCTGACAATAAGTACCACTCCTTATGGTCCAATTGTGCCTATTCGGTTTTCAGCAGTGGCATCATTTTTCCTACTTTACAGCACAAAGTTCCAATCTTGTTGCATTAGTTCAACTAAGCAGGTCGAATGTGGTGCGTGTACAAGATAACGTTGGTTACAATCACTATAGGTTTGCTCGTTGAGGTTGGGTGATCACGAGCCAAACGCCAGTCGGACACATTAACGATTTCCTGAAAAGCTACACCACCCTCAACTGTTGAGCGGAATCTCGTCCCGCAACTGAAGTCACTCTTTGCTGAAGAGCGGAGAAGCACTCACTATACAGCTGTACATCCTTGCTGGAAATGGGCAGCAGTGAACATCCTACGGTCTTTATGAGATTTGAACTTGCAACCTTCCGACTAGTGTTTCTGTTGTGTCTTGATGTACGGTAGTGCAACTCTGTATCGGTCCCTTGGCTTCCTGCTCCGCCCACTATGATACATCAAAAGGCACGGTAGCTCTTCACAGCCCTTTATGGAAACAAAGGAAAATTATTACAACTGTATTTATAGGTTAGTCACAGAGTGTTCCACAAGGCTGTGCCAGAATCTCCGTGAGGGGGCGAGAGGCGTCTAGTCAAAGGTGCTTGACTCAGATTGGCTGGCATTTTGACCAATCAGGGCATGCCTTCGTTTGGCCCGTGTCCTGCACGTGACACATCCGTCCAAACGATGTGGTGTTCGGATATTAGAGACGGCTGGCCTCCGTACAGTTTCACCGCTGGTGGCTAATCAGCAGTAGCGTTAAATCGGAAGTTCACCCAGAACAGAAAAATAGACCAAGTCACGCGGGCTCTTCTGCTGAGAGACATTCTAGGAGACAGCTAAATGTGAACACATGTTGTGAATTGCTTGGCTGAAAGATTGTAGTTCCATGTCTCATCTAGATGGAAGGTGCCCTCATTGTTAATGAGCCGGTGGTAGGTTTTAACCGGGAGGTGGCGAATCTAAACTCTGCGAGAGGCGCGTCAGATGTACATTCTGGAGATTCCTAACAAAGCTGAAACCCTTCTATTGTGTCTCTAGGCTCTTCGGTATCGATCGATTTCACGTGCAGGATAAATCCATGCTTGAGACTCCAAATTATCTCCACAACTGGTAAACATTTTAAAAAGGATGCTTGCAAGTGGAACATAAGTTTGATGGAAACTCGGGACTGCACCTACCTGATGAGCCTCAAGAAGGGCGAAACCTGTCGTGGGCTGTCGAAGAGTTTTCAGCAACCTTGTGAGTAGTTTTCTTCATGCAGGAGATTCTTGCAGCCATTTGTGACTATCTTTGCTGAGCGCCAAAACATGAAATCACTGGGATAAACGAGTCATGGCAAACCAACAATTTCCCCTGATTTCTCTCTGTGGACAAGAACTGCATTATTTTCTGCGTACCACGTCCGTAGAATCACTAAACAGCGGAATCTTTGTTAGCGTGATAACTTAATTGATCATTCGTCTTAATTGTCATGCAAGCCGCTACGCAGCCAGCGGTATTGATCCATTCGACCCTTGTTGATGTTGCTGTTCAATCCCATTTATAATAGTAGCAGCCTTTGAATTTTTACCGATTTCGTGGCCATTTCCTTTGGTGTTCTCTGGTGTTCACTACAAATTCCTAACTACCCAGTGTCCATAACCTTTCTCCTCACACAGAGCTTGAGAGCACCTTTGTACCACTGAATGACTCTCCAAAGCACAACAAACCCAATTCTTTCCTCGTTGCGTCAGAGGATGACGATGGAGAAGGTGCCACCACGGAGGATACGGAGGATGGGGAGACCGAGGATGAAGAACGTTTAAATGCTTCTGATTCCGCCACACATGAAGGTGGGTAACCAATAGGTTGCTGGTTGGTCTTCGACTCCGGTTTCGCTAGTTGGATGTTCATCAGGAACATGATCCTTCTCTGTTAGGAAACCACGTGTGGCCGAATCTCATGCGGTGCGATTTCCTAATCATGATGGTCGTTTCGAATCTTTTGTTTGATTTAAGAACAACATTGCTGTTGACACCATGTTCTACACCAAGGGACGCTTGCTTATTTGAGCAGGACAATGTCACACCACACCCGGATTCATCTAGGTAGAATGAGGTGGTCTAACATTCTTTAGGATATCGAACCTATTCTTGCCTTGGTTGCTATCAGCACTAGCTGGTCACCTCACGTCCAATGAATACTTTTCCTTCTTTGACCTCTCAGTTGAATTGGCATGAGTATGTGAACTCGATCATTAGAATCTTTTGAGCGTGTAAACATCACCGACAGTGACTTTGTCCAACCAACCAGTAAATCATTCGTACTTGACGACTAATTTCGCATCTTTTTGAGTCGTTTCTCGTGTTTTACCTATCGATTTTCTTACCTTTCTCCGATTTGGTTCCACAGAGAGAGCTCGACCCATACTCTATCCGAACCAAGCCATCCCTGCACCTGTCTACACTAACCTGAGTGAACTGAAACGCGCGGCTGCCCGCAGGTTTGGGGAGACGGAGTCCCCTTCGACCAGCATAGCAACATCTGTGACAAAAGAGGAAAACGGGCATTGTACTTTCCGACCTACTACCCCCATCACAGGTAGAACTGTGCGGTTTATACTGACCCGTCCGATAAATTGTATTTGACCGAATGACATTTATGCCTTTTTTAGATCTAGGGACTGATTTTTTCATTGTGATGCGATCATGTGTTCTCCCATTGCAACCGGGCGTTAACTACATGTAATCAGGCCGGTTCACTCATGTATGTTGATAGATACGTATTTTGACGCTGATAGACGTGTGCACTTTACGCTGATGGTAAAAAAACAACATGTGATAGGAAGTGCGCCCATCGTTTTAGCCCTAATCATTAATTGAGAAGTTTTTGCACTGGCTAAATGTCATTGGAATATCCGTTTCCAAAAAAAATTAAAAATATACTTGTAGCCACTGGAAGCGATACTTTTCGGGTCATTTTCAGTCAGTGTTGTGTTATTTTTGCCCATCCATCGGTGTGTCTGTTTAGTAAACTTTACAATGATCGTCATCTGATTCGATAGCCTCAGGATGCTCGCCTTTCTCGTTCGGTCCAATGGGTTTGTTTTATCACGGAGCTTGTTAGTGCCGTGCAGTACAACAATCCACCCGTAAAGGTCATCCTGAGAGAAGGGGTTTCGTTCCCTACTGGGGGACAAGCTGACAAGCAACACTTCGATTCGCTCCTTTCGTTCAGCTGTAGCGCCCTTTCGGTGCCTAACTGCCAGGTTGTTTAAGCCTAGGGAGGGGAAGTCGAGAGGCAGAGGTCGGGTTCGAACCACGAACCTTGCGGTCAGTGAATCGCGTCCTAACCACTTTGGCCTGCTCAGTGCCTAACTCCAGGTTGTTTAAGCCTAGGGAGGGGAAGTCGAGAGGCAGAGGTCGGGTTCGAACCACGAACCTTGCGGTCAGTGAATCGCGTCCTAACCACTTTGGCCTGCTCACAGTAGTACTCATTTTCCATTTGTTGATATTTCTGGTTTTCCGGGACCCTGTTTGCTGATAGTCTGGTTGTGTTTATGGCGTACGTTGCCGTAGCAGAAAATAATTGGGGGTTGACCAGTCCAGGGAAGTACACCGCTGAATCTGAAATGCTAACACATTTCGGCCTCGAAAACACCAAACGGATTCGGTCGTATTGGAGACGTGGAAGCTTTACAGAGGGATGGAGAGCTTTAAGGGAAGGATCTTCATATGGATAGATAATATCTCATTACGATTCCAGATGCACCATTGCTAAACAGTCGCACATACTGCTTTTAAAAACCGTGTGAAAAAAGCCCACTTGATGTGCTGTCGATCGTAACAAGTGCTACAACAAAGTCGGTCGCCGTTGCTGACGATGACGGTGGGCATCGCGCAACTGGAACTGTGCACGAATCCACATGTTGGCTCGATTTGGTTCACGTCTTTGTAACCATTTACTCATCCAATAATGAAATTAACACGAACAACAGCTGGACTTCAGTAAACATGACCCCGCGTTTTTGCACCTGACTGAATGATGAACAACACAACACTTTATAAGGATGATGAGAACTCCCGGGCAGCCTACCAACGGTTCTTGGGGTTCGAGTTCCCTTCAGCGACATTTCCCACCTGATTACCAACTGGTACCTGGCTGGAGTTATACACTCATTTGCAACTTTATTTGTGTGTCAAGAAATGTACTTTGGTACTTTCGCGCATCAAATTCAGTTGTAAAGTATGGTAAACGAGAGTTCCAGCAGTGTGAGCCTTAGTTACATTATTTTCCTTCAGTTGGTTTCCTCTTCTGTTGCGCCTTTTCCAGTTAGTTAACATCCCACCGTCATATGTATGGCTGGATCGCCACGAGGCGAATTAATGAAGCTCGATTGATGGACGAAAGGTAGTACTTTTGGCTGTTGCAGGCTCATTATTGAACGTCTTTAGTATCTTGTACCTTGTACGAATTTTTCGCCTGTTGTATGCACCCATATTTTGATACCCTTCTGTCACGGATGAGCCACGCCAGGTCTTAATGAACGTTCGTTCTGACAGGATCTGATCACAAACACCTGCCTTCGGTGGATCATGCAGGTAGTTCCATTCACCTGCAGTCATTCGTGTCTTCTTCGAACAAAGGTGTGAACATCAGCTAGCATTCCAGGAGGTTGATGAACACGAATCCGGATGATAACGTCTCAGGATGCCTCAAAATACACTGAAGGCTCCAGCCATTCATACGTCGGGTGGTTGATAATCGCGTCTCGCGCAACAACCTCGTTTTGTGCACCGTGCTGATTTTTAGAAATGATGAAACAACCATGAACCACTCCCTTCCCGGTCTAATTTTACACCTGTCCTACTGATGTCAGATAATATTCTCCTAGCGGCTGATTCATCAAGCCGTTTTCAGCTGATCGACAGCTTCTCGTCCACTTCTCTCTTTCCACTATATTATTCGTGCACTTATGATGGTACGAAATAAGAAATTGCCCACATTCCCGTTTTTAAACTACATCAGAGATAACCTGTTTGTTAGAAAACTCATACCCGTGAGAACTTCGTAAGTCTTGTTCAACATGTACAGTCATCGGTATCCTCGGTATGAACCAATAAACCGCAGCTCTGAAGCTCCAAAATGACCTGTCAGGTTACTCTGCTTTTCAAGATATACTGTCCGTGTATCAGCTGTTCACGTTGGAACGGTCATGAACTCAGCATGAACCAGAAGGCCAGTTGAGAATAAGAAAAAAGCAATACTATTGTGATTGGCTGGGACTAGCTTCGATGTGATAGGCTACTTGACAACTACGCAGTGCGTGTCGCCGACCACTGGCTCTGTAGGGCACTGCGGCCACAGACTATCTGAACTGCCCTACCTGAAGTCCGTCTTAGGTCGTCTCCGAATCCTTCCCTGTGATTCAGCAGATCATTTTGTCGAAATTTTCTCACGTAGGGGGTAGTACCACTTGATTTGAACCATTTTCACTCTGACCGCTGACCGTGAGTCTCTAGACCTGGAACTAAATGCCAGAGTACATGCGTCATTCGTATATTCTCCCCTACTTTGTTCTTCGTCCCCCGTTACTCAGCGCCCCAACCGTCATCCACGGCCAACACACAGCCGCCCGTCCAATCCGAAAGCGGCCACGTTTCGTCCGCGGCTGACATGATACAAGTAGATGGATTCATCAGCACTCCGATCATTTCGGGCACGTCGACGTTCAAGCGAAGACAATCGGAGTACGGTAGACGGAATCCAGCCGCCCCGCTATCCAACGGACTGCCAGTTACTGCCACAAACGGCTGTACTGGTAATCCTAGTGGCTATCGTCCGCTTGCCTACAATTCCGTCACTCCAGGATTGGTGCGTCGTGGAAGTCAGGTGAGTTTGAACACAATTCCCTCTTGCTGCTCATTTTTTGGCAGAGACCGAGCATGTTCTGAGGTGTTCGGCTTTGAATGCGTTGTCGGGGCGACCTTACACTGAGCGGCCATATGCGACATCCAATGAGTTACACACACGAATGATTGCCGTTAGCGTGGTTCCCTGTAATGGCAACTTGCGTTTAAGGGCTTGAATCCGCCAATTCGTAATCGTTCAGCGTCGGAGAAGTAGCGTTCATCGACGTTTATCGCGAACTTCGGATAGATTCCAAGGCCCCCGATGCTCCCCATTATTGGCTGACATTCGAATTCGATTCGCTGAACGGCATTGGTCAAGCCACAGCAGGAGAGCCCTGGTGCTCCCTGTGAACCGAATAGAAGCCTTCAGGCTCATTTAGCTCATTTGGCGGGTAAAGATGCAAACATCGGTTGCACGCCATTTTGTCCTACAATTAAGACGATGGATCGGAGAAATCACTAAGGGACATGTACATCGTTCTGACAAGGAAGGTGGGTTATAATCTGCCTATCTTGAACAGCTCTAGAATAAAGTGTTCGTTCATCAAAGTTCGAACCAATCCGCTTTTTCCTCTGGTTGAAAAAAACGTTTGTGAAGAGACCATAACAGACACGGTAGGTGCCACTAATTTGAAGTACTTCACCTTGTACGACGAGGGGGTACATGTCGTACAGCTGCTACTGTTACTCTTTAAGACATGGGCCCTTCTATCCGGAAAATCTGGAAGGTCTCGGTGTCTGTTGAGTGTTTTTCTTTGTATCTGATCCGATACTGTCTTGTTCTTACGGGCGTTTTTCTCTATTAGTCTTGTTTTTACCACTTCCAAACAGAAGTACTCCGTGTGGCAAATTGTTCGCTGATAATAAGCCTACTCCTGATGTTTGTATCAATTGTCCAAGGTTGGTGGTAAATTGTGTTTGTCACCTGCGGTGGGTTGTTCCACGATAGCTACTCAGACTTGATGTCATCTTAAATCCGCTCGTATGAAGTAGGTAGAAACAATGTTATTCTAATCCGCCTGGTTTGGTCAGTGGGGCTCTTGAGAAAGTGTCTGGCAGTGCGTTGACTATCGAACGCCATGAGCACCAAATGAGAACACATTGGTTGCTTTTAGGCCAGAATCAAATACACAAACTACCTTCGATATTGACAAAAGAAAGTCTGCTGGTCAAGAAACAGTTTGTCGGAACTTTGTCGCTCAAAACCTCGATGTAGCCTCAATTATTCAAGGAGTCCTACTCTTACGTCCCAGACAAGGATACAAATCTTAACATGAAATGAAAAATCAGCCAGCCCGAAAGCCGTCAATACCATTTGGTTCGCTTAGTTCGTAATTCGCTAGTGAATGGAACGTGGGCCGGGAAGAAGAACGTGGACCTGTCAGAGACAAATCTTTAACTATCTCCATGGTTTGAAAAGGAAACCAGTGACGAACAGTAATGTTTTCGGGATCTCGTCTTCAGGTCAGTACATATTTCTTGGTTAAAATAGGGGCAAAAAATGAAATGCGGAACGAAGATTGGTTAGTGAAATGCAAAACGTGGAGACACCATCGATTGGTTGTGTGCGCCCCCATGTCGCACCTAGTTGGATACTGTAGGACAGTCTAGAGGGCCGTTGAGTGACTTAGTCGGTGGACTTGTGTCACATGACCAAGGCAGACTCAGCGTTCGCACGATGCGTTTTTGACAGCACAGTACCGGGTCTCGCAAGCGTATAGAGACTGCCTCAGCTGTAGTCAAGTGAAGCCGTTGGATGGATACTGGTGCACAGTAAATGACGTGAGATGACTGATTTGGAATGACTACGTGCCCGGTGTCAATCGGGTGGGATACAGTTGAGCTTGTGGCTGAACATACTCCGCTGAACAACAGCAAGAGAAAGAATACACCCATGGCGATTCCATTGACTTTTCGCTAAAATGTGGAATGATTTTGGAATTGGACGTTAAAAGTACAGTGAAGAAGTAGTTTCTTTAGGGAGATGGTGAGGATTGGGACTGTTAAATCTGATGAGTCAGCGTGATCACAGATAAAATCTACAGTCTCCAAGAGCAGAACGTTGGTAAAAGGGGAAGTTACGTCAAAAGAGCACATAAATCTGGAACCAATATCAACCTCTTCTATCAACTCCACAAACTCAAAAGTGTCACAGGGACTATACCGGCATGTCGGCGTACGGGTTCTGAAATCTCGATCAACTATTGGGCAGTTGGATGATATGGGCAACTACACATCCAAAATCGGCCTCAATGGAACATCTTTCTCATGAACCTTATGCAGACCGTGAAGTCGCGGGATTGTGGTACCGGCCGGTCTCAGGCGTTGGAATAAGACTTCTGAAATTAAACCTTCGTTCTTCAGGCGCTTCAGACAGTTTGTTGGTTTTACCTCAATTGCTTGGGTCTGGTCTTTCGCCTTTTGCTAGTTGCTAAATTTCGAAGTGTCATTCAAGATCTGCATCATCTAAGGTAGTTATCCCTGTTCTTAAGTACTATTCCAACTCCTTTGTCAGGCTTTGTTATTAGTATATCACTCCTCGTTAGTAAAGCTTTTAGTGCATCTAGATGTTTCTCACTGAGAAGACTTTTGTGAACCAACCTGGCGTGACTATATTGATAGCTGCAATTGACCAAATCGGATTTGAGGCGGTCTAAGCCGGCCGTTGAGGTTGGGAACAAGTCAGAAGTCTGATCAAATATGTTTGCCTATTGCACCTCAATTGGCAATTTGTCATCTCTACGGCGTGGGCAGCAGACCAAGTAACACTCAGTAACCAATGCCAGACTAGAAAGCTGGATAGTTCAACTCGACAACAGTTGAAATATTGCCTTGAGTGGCCATCTGAATGTCGTTGTAGACGATATAACGAAACCCGGACATAGCCGTAAGGGAACTAGAAATAGGTCGCTCCGAATTACGTCCAGCTACGCTCGATTAGGATCCAAACGCACCATTTGGGCTTTGTGAATGAAAGTCACTTCCTTCAAGTGTTAGTCGAGTTTCGCTACCCTTTGTTGTTGAGTTCAACTACCCCCATCCCTGAAACCGCCTGCTGGCACGTGCCAAACTGTCAGATAGCTTTCGTGGTGTTGACGCACAGGCAGCTCTGTGTGCAGCGGACGAAGCGAATGTTGTTCGAGTCGGATAACCATTGAACGAACCAAGAAGAACAACACTAGCCCTGAGATTCGATTCTAGATTCATCCCAGCGGGAGAGATTTTGGTGTGATGATGCAGTGTAAAAGCCGGCTCTTCGTGACGTCGGTGTTCTACGCAAGTGACTGCATTTTTGGAAACATTTGAAATATTGGCCAGGTTCGGCGACGTTGTATATGTCACCGAGGTATGAATGAGTGAATATACGTACCTTTAGCCGTTCCTTTCTCCTGGAAGACATGGGCACCCGTTTTCTGTATTGACTTTCGAACAGACGTTGGTAATGCTGTGTTGTCGGAGGTTCACGTAACCTGGACCCCTTACAGATTGATATTTTCATCCAACTTGATTATTTGGCCGTCCATTCTACATTCCAATAAATGACGTTGGGATTTCCGGTGACGTGATCGTTCTGGACACACAAGAAGACCTCCGAAAACTGATATCAAACAGAAATCAAGTTCAATAAGTAAGAGATCTGAGTGTGGTTAGTCAGAGTAAATTCGAAGTAGCTGGCCATTTATGGAAGTGCACCAGAATGGCCCTACACAACTGTAAGGTCTGAAGACACCCTGAAGTATTCCTTTCAATTTATCGAAGTTTCGTCGGGCCCCATCTGGAATACTCTGCCCACGCCCCGATCTACTGACACCCTGGAAAGGTTTTAGACACTCCCACTTACTGCATTCTGGGCTTACGAGGCCCATCTGTAAGTATAGAATACAACGTAAGTCTGTTCTCGAATGTAAATCTTTGAGGTGAGACCAAGTCGGTATGTTCATCTTACGAACTCAGACTCATCTCAGGTGATACGACTAGTCACCGAGTAAACCTAGCGTAAACTACGGAATGCGACCACTGTCCTTTTCCTTGTGAGTAGTCATCCACGGGAACCGTCTGCTACGAGGGGTCCTGGCATCCACCACGATCCATTTGCTCAGACTCATCTCAGTTGATACGACTAGTCACTGAGTAGACCTAGCGTAAACTACGGAATACGATCACTGTTCTTTTTCTTGTGAGTAGTCATCCACGGGAACCGTTTGCTACAAGGGGTCCTGGCATCCACCACGATCCATTTGTCCAAAGATAGATGGGGGGTTATCGTTCCATTTAATGGGGCAGAATTTCGCCCTTGGATGACTAGGTAGACACCGGTCTCTTCAATCAGTAAGCGCTTCAGATTTCATTGCTCCTGCCCTTAACCATTTCTCCCCACCAAAAGTGTCTTATAGGACAGTTCGTCTTTAAACTAGGGACGGGTAGGTGTCTTGGAGACACTGTGATTCTCCGATTCCCACACAGTGACCATTTTCGTGGTGCCGTGAACCAAAGCCCTCTGTGCAAGAGTGGTGGCGTTCAATTTCAATTCCTGTGCATTGAACCTTTGTCCTACTGCTGGTTCTTTGCTAAGCCCATTAAAAACAGTATCCGAACCGGAGATATGCTTCGTTTGATCTATCATCACGCTGAAAAATGTTCACCTTCGATTTTCTAAGGACAATGACATTAGAAAATCACTTTTTTGCTTGCGCACTGATCTAATAAAGCCGGTGCCAATTATAGTCATGATGAAACTACTTATATCAACTATTAATAATGGCTAAAGTGCTGTAACCTGATTCAAGCCACCCGAATTTCATCGAGCTAGACAGCAAACTAATATCAACACTATTAACATCCATCCATTAATTCTTCGTCGACTTCACCGTTGCCACGAGCTGCCGTCGTATCTCTCCCAGTCCTATGTTCACCGTTTGCTTTGAAGTCAAGTACATTTTTCATCTGAAAACCGCAGTGTGACCGTCTCATGAGTGTAACTTGATTGATTTCCTTAAACACAGGGATGTCGGTTGCATCTGACTGTTCTACAGTTAGTCACACTGCTGGTCCTTATTCAGTTTCGACCTGTAGACCCGTGCCCTCCCAACGTTAAGTGGCTTGTATTCCGTACCTCAACCGACCTGCTTTCAGTTCAAACCCGTGTCACTAACTGTGAGATATTGATTTGTTTAAGATGGTGTACTTAGTGTTCACCTCTGCTTTCCCGTTTATAGTTGTGTGTGGACGGTTCTGATGGTGGCTCACGCAGTCAAACTAGACCTGCCAATCCTCCCAGGCGTTCAAGCAGCGTCAGTCGAGAACTAACGCACTTACGTAATCCTCCGGCTGGTGCAGTAATGGATCCGTACGCTGCCTCATACCACTACAACGCATCACATCCTAGCACCTTATCCAGCGATGGGCTCATCGATCCCGGAATCCAACGAGTTTCAAGCTCTCTCTTCACTCATTCAACTGGTGGTCATCAACAACAACACCAACAACGTCAGCAGCATGCTCACCTAGTCAATCATAATAACAACGCCCTAGATGCCACAAACTGGTCGGGAAACAACTCGAACCGCTTCTCATCACGTCCCAATCTCGTCCAAATCCCTCCAGCCGTCGGAGCTCATCTCTCTCAGTATGGTTCGGTCTCGGCTGCCGCATCTTCCTCCCCTAACAATCAGTATGTGACCAACGGACTGTTCAGTCGACCAACATGCTCCAACATGCCTGCCTTAAGTCCTCCTCCATTAGCCACTGTTCCTGCTCCGACACAGTCTAAAACCAACCAGCTCATGTTTGGTGTCAAGGTATTGCCAAACCAAGCACCTCCAATGGGATTGGCAGCTAGTTCCCAGTATGCTCGACTACCTCAGCAACACCGCTCGATGATGCGGCAAGCAAGTTGTGCACCAGAGAGTTTGGTCCCTACTGAACGTGAAGCGCCTTCGATGGGATCACCTGTCCCCGTTCGTGCTGCTTCGAATATGGCGCTGCACCGCGGTGTCAGTTCACAACAGCCCTCCAGAACTACGGCGAATAATAGCAGTAATACGCCAATGTCTTCAAAAGAAGAAACAGTAACTAGTAAGTTCTACTGTTGCACCTGTTCATTTGACTTAAGCTTTCAATTATGCCCACTCTTGCGAGCGACCCTCTCAGTGACGCTCTCCATCCAAATTGTTAATGTTACTCGATCAGTCGGATCGAAACAACCATGCTAGTATTTCCTCGACGTGCGGTAGAAGGTGCTCTCATACGGTTTTAAGAAAGGCCACTCCAGGCATGGAGTACCCGTACGAGGATATGATCCACTTCGCAGTGTTCAGGGAAGCGCAGCAATCAGAGGAGTATGTCTGTGCCCAGTCAACTCGTTAAGTAATCGCTCAAGCGGTCGCAAATTTATCGCAGTTCTACTTTGCGCAGGCGGGGACCAGGGAGTAGTTGAAGTTAACCAGACATCAAAGATGGCAGTTTGCGTCAGTTCGTTGTAGACAGAGTGGCTTCTAAACGAAAGTTTCAAAGACAAGGTTTGAGATAGCTGATTACGGCAACGTAAGTGCCGCACCACTGCACAACTGATATGTATTCATAATTGTTCCGAACCATTCGTGGGATCCCATTCGGATAGCTAGCATGTGTCAACCCAACCAATTTTGCTGGTGTTCCTGTATCGCCGTCACAATCGGCACACGCTCCCTTGATATGCGCAGTATGTGGTGTTGTCTGTATAATCCATAGTTCTGGAAGAAGTCTTCAGTGCGGTGTGTGCACAGCTGTCCGTTCGTTTATATTTACGCCAGGACCTGATCGGAGTTTATCATCTGTAATCTACCAGGAGGTTGTACTTGGTAATCAACGGGCTGATTCAATGCTGAATCATCCGTCTTACTGCTTTGGTTTTGTGCTGTGCTACCATGCCCTTTGATGAAACCCCCATCGGGATAGTCGCTCTATGGTTCACCGTACTGGCCTAGGTGGATGTGATACAAGTACACCTTTTATTATCTGTTAACTCGTCGAGTTGGTAGGTTCGCTTGTGGCTGTTTGTGGCCCGAATAGCGTGCACAGATTAGGTCAGTGCCCCCAACATGTGGCTTGCATTCCCTTATTCTTCTTACCCGCAGTGAACGAGCTGTGGCAGCTGTAACCACGCCTTTTGGTACACGTAACTTCACCATGGTCAACTATGAACGCCAGTGAGTAGCGAAGAGAAATGGCACTTCAGTGTGGTCAGTTGACGATATGGAAGAAAAATACGGTCACAGTCGATGTTGCAGTATTATTGTGATAGTGATTTCGACTTGCCGGACGGTCAGTAATGCTTTGCTAACCCAGTTGTTATAGTTTATCTGGGGCCACCTATTCAGTGAACAGTTCAAATCTCTCCATATCCAGGTCCTCTTCGATAGCGTTCTATCGACAATTCGGGTTCGTTTGCTTTCACGATAACATTGTGATAATGACTGACCGGTCTGCCTGCCGGAGCTCAGTGTGATAAACAATCCTAGTAGGTTGATGCGTCATGGAAGACCTTTGACTGACAGGCGCTTTGTTTCTGTTCAGTTTTTGGTAAGAATCTCGGGAGGGATGATACCGTTGTGCTTATCACCGACACTACCACCAGTTGGTGTAGGTCTAGAACTCCACTGGAGTGCACGCTTTTATTTGCGTAACGATTGTCACACGGTGCGAAACATGGCGCTGATGCAGCTATTCGCGTCACTGCCACCAACTGGAGGTTGCAAACCATGATCTGTTTGACTAGTGTTAGTGATGAATATTGACGGATAAGAGAGATATCAGAAACGAGTGACATAAAGGCCCACCAAAATATCATCGTTCTCTCATAAAAATATGCCGACGATATGCTGAATGCGTGGACGATTGAATTTTCCTTGGGCGATTCAATTCTGCACTCTCTCTCTCTCTCAAGAGGAATTAACCCTTGAAATTGTTTACTTGAGGAGAAAGTAGTTGTCTCAATCGGTGTTCGACCAGTACACAGCACAGTGCACTCCACACCTTGTGAGAAAGTGCGTGAGATTATTTGACTATTCTGATTCGTCCAGACACAAGCAAACCTGACCATACAGGTTTCATGCTAGTGTCGTAACAATTTGAGTCATCAGTGGGGCCTAATAACCCATTTGCCAGCTCATCCGTCGCTTAGCTTGTAACGGGGTTGTTAAGCCTGAGTGACAGTGGCAGGTGGGTTAAAGTGGCTCACACCAGGTTCCTAAAAGGGAACGTTCATCGAGCGGCTAGCTGTTATCAAGATGTGGCTGGATCCTGGAACGCTTATCAGTAGAGGCTATTTCGACTTTGCACTCCTTTCGGTATTCTCTGTATTCCTGGGGAAACAGAGACTTGAGAAATATTAGATGTGAATACGAACACACACACGACGGGACTCTAACCTGTAACCTCTCGCTTACCGGATACGTGTTCAGTCAACTAAGCTGCTATTCACGCTGTTCCATTTTTTGGATTGTCAGTTTCCCGCTGAAGGAAACACCCCCCGGGGGTGTTTATCCCACGTCTATTTTCTTTATCCCATTAATATCGTTTGTACGTTCATCGGTCACTGTGCCGTGTCTACTACGGATAGGACTTGTAGGTTATCGCAAAAGAAAATACATCTGCCACACCCATTCTTCCGTATTTGCGTCCCATAGCTTTACTCAGTGGTAAAAAAACAACTTCCCTTAAGGACATGATGAGGTGATGACACTTGGCCTCACATCTTTCGTGCGCTGTTCTCCATTGTTCACAGCCTTCATTCAGTTCAGTTTCTAGTAGCAACTCTGTCCGATTCTGATGTGCTACACCACCGCAGAACTATGACAAACGGTAACTGTATCAAACAACACAGGTTTGGGGGATTACCTTAATCGATTATCAGGTCAAAATGTTGTGACTATTCGTCAGTGTATTTCTGTCGTCGGTAACCTGTCAGATTTTTGGGTTGACTAGTGACACTGCAGCTGTCTTCAATAAATACTATTGCCGGGTGACCAGATGTGGCTTACTGAAGGGCTGTTTTAAGGCAAGCGATTCGAGGTCAAGATAGCTCAGCGTTTCAAACTCAATTCGGGTCTCTTGACTGTTTCTGTTTGGGCTTGCGCAACCTGTTAGTATCTCAGCCCTTCCTCCAGGTGATATGCTAGATAGACATCGAAGGGGTGTTGCATTTAGATAATCTTTTTTCGAGGGATTCGTCCAGGAACGCTTTTCACAGCTTTCTTATCTAGTGCAAGGCATCCTTGCAGTTTGTTCGATGATGACTACCATTACTGCTTGCATTTTTCGTGGATCCACACACGAGCGCATTTATTGGGACAGTCTCCTCGAATCCAATGACTGGCCACAAGTAATATTTGACTATAGCTGTACGACATATCCAGCTGAACTGGAACGACAGTAGTTCGAATCGGTTAATTTTTTCGCCTATCATGTGTATTATCTTGATCATTTGACGCCCACAGCTGGATAATTATGACTTTTCAATGAGGACCACTGACTGTAGTTAGTTTGGACGTTGGCCAAGTTGTTTCAAGTAACAACTTAGATGAATGTTCATTCATCCTTTTTATACGAAATATTGATTTGCGGTGATAGTATCCCATAAAGTACCCGATTATTCGTGATCTTGATTAGTACTCTTGGTTGTTTCATTATTCAAACGAACGAGGAAGTTCATAATTCTGATTTACTCTGTAGACTTAGCTTGTGGCAACTCTTTCGTTACCCGTAATCACAGTGTCCAACTGACGATAGGCACAAGAATGCCGGTGTATTTTGAAGTATACTTACTGGGCACATTGAAAGAATGTGTGTTCCGGTATGGGAAAGTAAACAGAGCCTCACCATGTGCTATCGTATGCATTTTGCTTCTCACGCGCTTGCCCGCGAACAACCCGAGGTACTCGTATCTCCGTCGGCCGGTCGGGAGATCTGTATGGGAACTTTATCGACATATGCCTTTTACTGTCTTCACAAGCGTCCAGAGGCGCATCGCCACCTCCATGTGTTCGGTGCAGAATTCCGGTTGTCACTCCAGACTCCAGCAGTTTTTATGGCGTATATGCATTGCATAGCAACACTGGAAAACCCATATATGACACGCGGTAGTCTTTCTGGTCAACATCAGCCCGCTCCCATTACGGCGCATAGCTTTGGTATTGTCTTCATCCTTCTGTCCACATAGTTGATCGCCATATGCTGCAGTACAAACAACCAGTCGTCTAGTGCAGAGTCGGTTGCTCTCACCCACTTCTTTGATGCTAACGGTTATCGTTTGGTGGCCAACTGGTAGGACTGTTGGTGACTTTAGTCGAGCTGTGCTTCTTCGACTAAGGCAGATGCACTGGACCATTCCGTGTGTTGTAAAAGTTGTTCCATGAACAAACTATCCTCGAGTAGCCTGATGCAAGAGAGCGATTTGGTGGAATTTTTGATTCCATTCGTTCACATCACCCTGGTCCATGCCACCGGTCCGAAACTACACTGGGCAGCTGTGTCAGAACTAGTCAAGTCTTACCTCTAATAACAGACTGAAAAAAACATCTAGAAAGCAGTCTGAAATGTTTCATACAATTGTGCTCTGTATTTTGAAGCGAGGTTCATCGCTGATCAAGTCTTACTCTAATAACAGACTGAAAAAAACATCTAGAAAGCAGTCTGAAATGTTTCATACAATTGTGCTCTGTATTTTGAAGCGAGGTTCATCGCTGAGCGTGTCTCATCAAGCGTACGTGTTGTCTACCTCGAAACAACCGGTGTAAACTCACGTATATAATTTGCTAGACATCCTCTTAGACAGACTGCGCCGGCTTGTTGTAGTTAAATAGTTATACCTATCGATATTTTATCGTCCCTGTTTGTGCTAGCTTTCCTAAAGATGGACCGTGCCTTGCAAGAAAGTCTGTTGTATACTGTCTCGTAGGTGAGACCCTTCATCGGTAGAACCTCTGTTACGGTGTACAACTTTTGTTGTTTGCATAGAAGAACGAGCAGTGGACCCGCGCATAGTATGCACAACGGAACAGCAATAAGCAAACAGTTTTGAGGACTACAGATAAGCCACAATGGCTTATCCGAATGGAATATCGCATCAGCTGTTCGGAAGTTCAGACAGTTGGTCGTTGGAAGCAGAGCTACTTCGAACTTTGCGCAAACTTCGGCTCTGATCATCGCACAAAGAACTACATTGAGTTACACCCATGAAACACGCACCGTAGTAGAATAAATCAAATTCAAATAGACTTCTATGTCGGTACTGATTAATGATCTCTGTTGTCCATCCTTTGCATGACTGTCTATCTTGATCCCTCTCAATGTGCTTGATCTGTAAGAGTAACCATTCAGGGCGTTGTTTAAGAAGTCAAGGTACAGCTGACATGATTCCGGCTGAGGAAAAATAATCCTGTGTGATTGAGTCATCCATAAAACATGAATGAGAATTGTTCATCTCAGTCTATCCGTCAGCTTGTTTCTTGGGGGTCTACCAAAATGTACTGCCTCTGCGTAGGCAACTTGAATACATTTACGATGTTTGTGCTTCCAATCCACGTATGTTTACAGGACCCTGTAATAAATTGCTTTTTCTCACTTCAGGTTTCATTGACTGATTCGTCCAAACTCGGGTGACCTCAGTTTACAACTGGCTAAAAATCGCATGGCGTTTTGGGCGCAATACTTCCTGTTTCCTGTTATTTCATGAATAACCCACATACCTGGCTTATTTCTTTTCCTTTTTTCCATCTCTACTGTGTGCTAGTGGTCATCAACTGGCATCCCCCCCTCGCCGCTTCCCTTTTCCACTTGGGACATGCGCAGTTAATTTAAATTTCCCACATATTTGCACACATCTATCGGCCGAATTGTTTTTTTTTCATATTACGCATTTATACTCCACTTGATTTTACTTTATCGAGTTCCAATATCTCGTTGGCTTTTTCTCCATCAGGGTTCGGAAACATGTGCCTTGAGTCTGGTCCTCATACACACACACACACACACTTACTCACAGAGACGCCTGCGCTGCTGCTGCTGCTTTTCAACCACATGTTTTCCGTAACTTCGCCTACTACTGTCATTACTGCTAGCTCGTTGGAATGTTTGTTTGCCTAATTATCTCGCCCCATCTAGGCTTAACCCACTGTTACTTCCTAGTGTTGTGTTCCATTTTATAGGCTTCTTATCAACTTTGTACTACCGTATGCAAGCCACTTGCCAACCGACCGGTGTACCACGTGGTGCTGCAACCTATTTTACAAGGTCTTCGAAAGTGGATTTCTTTCCTTGTTTATTGTAATTCGAACTAATTAAAGTGATATTAATCTCTAGCTGGTCTACGTTCATTTGGGAGACTTACTGTCTTGGTGAAACTGCGAGCTTCCCAGCGTGTCAACTTTCGGTTACGGCGTTGCCAGAATTGTCAGCTATGCCCAGTGCTGACTGTCCGCCTAGGTGGGCAGTCTCGATTCTAATCGATACAGACCTGTCCCTATTTGCTAAGTGTTGGCACATTTATCAAGAGAACGATAGCATCCGCCATGGGTCCTATCTGAATGGTGTATCTTTGTTTTTCAGATTGTCTGACAGGTGTTCCTCCCGATTTTCCTTTTTGTACGGCAGCGAAGCATTGATACTGAACTAAAGGTGACTCACTATCGCTCAGCTGTGCCTAGCTGCCATGCTACCCGAAGGAAGCACGAGGGCTGGGATACTGCCAGGTTGCCCAAGCCTAGACAGGAGAAGTTGAGAGGCAGAGGTCGGGTTCGAACCACGGACCTTTCGGTCAGTAAATTCGGGCCATCTCGCCTTGATCACTATCGATATCATGTTGATGATACGTCCGACACTTGTGTGAGTGAGAGATAAGAATATTTGAAAAATCAATATGAGGTAGAATAGGATCACTTTTTTCCGGACAATCGATGCAATTCCGTTAGAAAGCCTAGTTAGTTCCATGATAAATACTGTCGAGAACTGTCAAGGTGTCTGATCGACGGAGACGGTTCATCCTGGGAGATCTGAGCCTCTCCGGCCAATGCTAATTTCGATGTTTCCATGTAGGGTGCGGCAAAACTGGTCAATTCAGGAGCCAGAGATTATGTCGCTGAGGGGTGTTTTTTCTAAACGTTAGTGAAAATCGAAGAATTTCCGTAACTGGATACTATCCTGGAAAGGATTTTCTTTGTGGGATCTGGAGCGTCAGTCTACCCATATGTCCAAGAATTTGTCCGTATTAACTTGACGTATTTTCAACGGACAGTTAACGAACATTCATTAGCCGTTGTTTTGGCGATCCACGTTGACGGTCCTGATCGATGTTCGTCCGGCCCGTTTAGGGGGTTGGCTGGCTATTATCCTTTTTGAACATTCATCAGCCGATGGAATGTCGCCCTGCCGACCCACTCTGCATAGCTAATCCCGAAGCCAGAAAGCAAATTGTGGCTGAAAGTTTTATAGGTTCTAGTGAGGGGGAACGGAGCTGGTTGTCCTTCTCTTGTCAAACCTTGCTCGACGACGTGCATTAAGACTGTTCGTCACCGTACGGCTAGGTAATTTCTAATACTGGCACGATTATTCGCCACTCATCTACACACATCAAGTAATGTGGTGGTTGGCTCGAGGACGTGGTTCTCTCGTGAACATTAGATTTCCCACGCGTTGTTCGTCAAGCCTTCCCTTTAAGGCTAATCATTTCGATGGGTAGTCGTTGTCAGTGCTGAACGTGGAGCCTGTCCAAGATCAATGTTGATCGTAACGATGGGTATTACGTCACCTGAATTGGGTCCTTACTGAAGATACCGATGTTCTACTGGAATTTCATACCTTACCGACTAACCAAAATTAGGAATTTCACCAGTATAATAATAACTGAACAGTAATTCTTAACCGAAGAATTCTTTTGATGGGAAGCTTCAGCAGTTCGGCATTGTTTTTTGCGCCGCCATTTGTCCATGCGACTCATTCGTCGATTTTTAACCGATTTGTGGGGAGGGTAGAGGACCGATTATGTGCGATTGAGTCCTACGAGCAAAGCATTCCGATTGGTGAACAGCCATCGTTCAAACAAAATCCAATTGAACTGATCAATACAATGTATGGATCAGTAGTATGACGACAAACAAAGTTGATTTATGCGGTGTTTCCGCTAGACATTACGGTATATTGTCTGCATATCACTTGGCGCTCACCTTTTCTGAGAAAAAAAAAACTATTTTTGGTTTGCCCACTGATTGTGTCATAGATGGCAGTTGGGACACGAGTCTTGGTGTGTTTGATTCTAGTTGGTATACAACAAACGTGCTGAAGGGTTTTGGTGTGTGCGCTTAATAGTGCTCTCAGCTGTGTTCTCCCTACACTCTTCTTAGGGTTATACATGGGGCGGTAACAGGCAAATTAGCTTTAGAACATAGTGTGATAACTACCTGCTCATTGTAACGCCTCTAGCGAAAACGTTAGTAACAGTTGGGTGGGTGAGCACCTGGTGAGGGCAAACGTCACGTAATATCACATATTCTGGTCTGGGTTGAAACCGTATGAAAATGTACTTCCCGGTAGCCCACTTGTTCGTCATCGTCATCAACAGCATGACATCAGTGTTCAACGCCGATGCTTCACTGCCGTACAACCATGATTTATTTGAAAGCCTTGTTGTAAAGAAAAGAATAAAGGTGGACGAAGAAGGGACTTAGTGTTGGCTTACCACAACCATTCTGAGCCGCCTTTACCTCCAGACATTCACTCAGGCAGTCTGGATAGAAACTGACAACGAGAACGCCACTGACATCGGTTGGCAGCTATATCTTGTAGTGTCTCCAACCAGGCACAGGGAGGATCACGCGGTTCCCATTCTAGAAAGCAAGTAGCACCTAAGCGTTTCGTGATCTCCTTCATACTCCTCTGCCAAGTCAGGGGTTGGCCACCAATCTGTTTACGCCACTCTGAGTTGGGCATGGAAAACAACACTCTCTTCGGTATACGCAACACGTCCCAACCAACGCACACATTCTTCAATGGAAGTACCCGTTGCACAACGAAAAACGCGCTTTCTAACAGCCTCATTACGGATTCGCCGACGCCAACTCACACGAGCTATGGTTCTGAGACGATTGTCGAACAGCTGAAGACGTCTCAGTTCCGCTGCTCAAATAGGTCAAGTCTCACAGCCATACAACAAAACAGCCCGTACCTTAGCTTGATACACATGTTCTTGAGATTCATGGATGAACCACTCTGCGGCCCGAGCCTTGCAGATTCTTGCTTTGACCTCATTTGTCACACCACAATCAGAACTAATTCAACTTCCAAGATACGTAAAACGCTCCACAACTTCCAGTACCTCTCCCTGGATTGTAAGTGGCGTGTTTGGTACACTTCGTAATCTACCTGTAGGTCATCATAATTTCTCATCGATTTTGCTATTCGTTCACCCCATTATAGTTTCAACACAAATCCGAATTATTTATTTGTACTTGTCCCATCCTCTCATGTTGCTGTGGCAACTGCTTTTCTGGATAAAATCGAAGGCCCATTTGAGCCCTGTCACACTTTTTTAGCAAACGATTGCTAGTGGATTACAACCATCAGGTAGCTAAATCCTGTTGACGTTTTTATCGAGTCAGAAAAATTGGCACCAGACGTTAAACTTGATGCCGACAGCATATGACACCGTAATCTCGGTCGAAAACATCATCCGCAGGTATGAACTGTGAACAGGCAGCACAATGTTCTTCGTAAATATCGTCATTCACGTAATATTCTGACAAACTCTATTATGTTAGAATCGGGAAAGTGGAAAGTGCTTTCATTTGCTCTGAAGTATGCCTTGGAGACAGGTCTTTAAGCTGGTTGATGATATCAGCGCTTGTCTTCTGTTGTTACAGTGAAATGGATACAAGGGGGCGAGGTGACTGTGGACAGAGGGCAAATTTACTGACCGGTAGGTCCATGGTTTGAACCCTACCTTTGTCTCTCGTCTTCCCCTGTCTAGGCTTAAGCAACTTGGCATTATCCCGGTCCTCGTGCTTCCTTGTGGTAGCATGGCACCGAAGGTGTGCTACAGCTGAGTGGGATGATGAGGCGAGTCGGGTGGGGACCTAGTCAGCGAGCTAAAAATAGCCATTAGGCGCGTGCCTACCTCGTGTGTTGATTGGCTGAATATCCAAGCGTGTGGTACACCGTCTTTCATTCGCACAGTGGTTTACACACGCAGTACGAAACGAAGGCGGGCACAGGCGCGTGGCTTTATGTGACCGGGTCGTCGTCAATCCATCACACAGCGCTGTCTACACCCTGTTTGTGTGGTATGTTTGTGTCAATCAGGAGCGAAGTCATTCCGACCAGACTGTCGCAGAGATTTACTCGGCCGTGTAACTACTTGGGCTACTGCTTAGCGTAACTTACGTATGCAACCGTCCTAAGTTCACTTAGCTCCATCATTCGAGGAGATACGCTCCCAGTGCTACTTAAAGAGACTAATCGGGAAGTACGGCAGTGAAGCATTGGTGTTGAACACTGATGTCATGCTGTCGATGATGGTGATGATGAATCGGGCCGAGCTAACGGACTAGTCACCTACAGACCAACGAGTGACCGACCTTGTATCCGCACAATATCAAGTTTGGATTCAACGATCAGATCTTCAGACAGAAAAACGGCGTCACCGTGGGGTCACTTGGACATTTGGTGGCTTGAAGGACGTCAGCTTACCTACAACCTGGGCGCTAGATCGATGACATAATCGCCCTCGCCCAAAATGAACTCAGACCCAATAAAATTCGGACAGAATTCATTCAAACTCATCCAGTTATCAAGTTCACTCTAGAGTCAGAACTCCAGAACGTTATCAGCTTTCTAGATCTTTAAACTAACCAGAAGAAACCATGGCGTATTCCGAGAAATACTAGAAGAATATTACACGGCATTAGTATTGTTACTTTACATTAATGTTACGCAATGGGGATTGTCCCGAGGAGTAAGCTGTAATCCGAGTTAAGGCCACAAAATCCTATCAATAAACAATCTCTTTTTGGCGGGAGACCCAATGGAATCCAGCTATATCTCTCGTTTATGATGGCCCGCTTCAGCTGAATGTAAAGTGAACTGTCGTAAACCAGAGACTCAGCTGGATTCCGTTGGGTACCCTGCCAAAAGCAAATTCCTGTGCAAATGAAAGTATGCGTCAAATCCTGTCCAATACAGGTTCACGTAGTGCATAAGTTTGAGGGACACTCAAGAACTACCCGTACCTGATGACTTACAAGAAATAAAAACCGGTCGCAGGCTACTTCCAGCAATCTCATGAGTAGTGTATTACGTGTAGACCAAAGTATGCGCTCATCCAAAATACCATACAGTCTCTGAAACGCAGAACGAGAATCTGAGAATCGCCGATCAGAAATAACCTTGAGAACGAAAAGCTATCGCGGAGACTCTGTACAGGTTTCGAAGTGTCTTCCATGTCCCCAAAATTATGGGTAATCTTACAATCGAGACTAAGCATGAAACTAAAGAACATTTTAGCATCAGATTTTGTGTGTACTCATTGGAATACTCGTTCAAGGCATCATATATCAGCCGATTGTCCGATAGAGTCGGCGAATACTGCCTAGTTCGGTTAATCTGCGTACTATTCTTTTTGTAATATACAACAGTTGACGCGAATTCGAAACTTGGTTTTACCGAGGCGATATCCATCCGGCAGGACAAGTTTGAGCTTTGTGCGCCAACACACAAAAAAGAACGGACGAGGAAACCCAACAAGTTGGCAAAAATTACAAACTAGAACGGACCGTCAAATGCTTAACACTGAGTAATCTTTTACCTTTGCGTAATGAATATCACTGGACATTTCGTCGGGCAGCAGTCTTAGTTTCTCTTTTTTCTTTTCCCACCTTGAAAATTTTGAGGGCTGGTGCGAAAATGCTGAACAAGAAAGTACGCAGCTGGTCCATGGTTCACCAAAACACGAACAGGCGTGCACTGGTCATCATAGCATGTCTGCGAAGCCCTCACCTAACTGGAAATTCGTCTGGTTTACAGTCTGCTTTTTTCTTCGAGCACACATGTCCAAGCAATTAGGGTGCACAGTTAGACAGAAAGTTGGTGGTTCTCGTCCGGCTTTTTGCCAAACAAGCTATGATGTGCGCTTCGTTGAATCCTGTCAGAACTGCAAAACCAACCTTGGTATGATTCATCACAATATGTGGTGGCCAAAGCCTCTAAATTTCAAGGTTTATGGGTTGCTTTAATGTCATGTACAACCAGTGGTCAACATTTTCACATTTTTTTCGATCGAATGAAAAAGTTCAGCTTATTCGAGCGGTGACTGCACACAATGATGGAACTGGGTGTCGATATCCCCTGGGGCGGGATAGCTC
This sequence comes from Opisthorchis viverrini, assembly GCF_000715545.1. Lineage (NCBI taxonomy): Eukaryota > Metazoa > Platyhelminthes > Trematoda > Opisthorchiida > Opisthorchiidae > Opisthorchis > Opisthorchis viverrini. The sequence continues at coordinate 143,107 of NW_008751776.1, read as the reverse complement.
AGTGGTTAGAGTGCGGCTTTACTGACCGAAAGGTCCGTGGTTCGAACCCGACATCGGCCTCCCGACTTCCCCTGTCTAGGCTTTGGCAACCTGGTAGTATCCCAACCCTCGTGCTTCCTTCGGGTGGCATCGCAGCGGGGCACCGTAACGGTGTTACAGCTGAACGATTCTCTTTCTTTGATTTCGATATCATCCATGTCTTGAGAGGCCAGGGGCTATGCCTACCTGACAGGTTCAAAAGGGGCTAAACCATTAGTGAAGTGTTTTCATTCACCACAAAAATGTTGTTGTATCCTGATATGTTGGAATATATTGTGAGAAAAATATGCAGGTTTCAATTTGTCCAAATCTTACATCAAGTAAGTTTGCACACTCTTCCTCAGGATACAACGGTAAAGAATGTAGGCAGACGAAAATTATTTCGATTTCCGAGAAGTACACTCATTTGCAAATCAATTTGGTTTTAACAAGAGACTCCGTTAATGCTCTAACGGAACCCGAAAACTAGTTATACGAACGAGAAAACGGGGAGCACTAACAATGTCCGCTTGTTGAGTAAAATTATTACAACAGGTATATATGCAAACAAGGGACTTATCGTTTTGCAGGTACAGTTTGATAAATCCTGTTGTAAATCCGGATGCAGGTTTCGTGTCTTCTTCGCTGTTGTAACGTAGTCCTGGATACCCGTGACTGCAACGCCGTAAGAATCCTGAGCGGCTCTGCTCCGAGCTGGGCGACGTGCGAAGCTCTGTTGAGTTGTGTCGTGTTGCTGTGCTGGCATCCTATTTGTAGGACGTTTGCGTGTGTGTGGGTGTCAGCACATGACTTGTTGCTACCTTATCAGTCGGTAGGCCGTCGATATCGGATGTGTATCGTGGTTTGTACTATTAGGGAAAAAAACGAGGTCTTGGGATGAAGGGCTTGACCGTGAGCTGTGCAGTCAAGTTAGTCACGATTGTAGCGTGATTTGTGGGTGCAAGGAAAAAAATAGATCTCGTGATCCAGCGAGTGGCGGTGACCTGTACAATCATGTATGTGGCGAAAGGGTAGCTACAACTCAACTGAGTCTCTCGTTTATGGTGTTCTACAACTGAATGTGCTGCATATAGGCCGCCTCATGTTTCAGATGGCACGATATTCGAGATATCGCAGTATATTTTCATGAGAGAAACTACTCACAAGGATGCTGAAATCTCTTCGACAGCCCACGACGGGTTTCACCTTTCTTGGAGTGCAGTCCCCAAATTTCCATCAACCTTATGTTCTACTTGAACTCACATTGCACTGTTTTCGAGAAATACACTCAATTTGGTTTGTAAATGAGCTCATTTCTCGAAAACAGTGCAATTTGGGTTCAAGTAGAACAGAAGGTTGATGGAAACTCGAAGGCTGCGTCTACCTGATGAGCCCCGAAATGGGCGAAATCGGTTGTGGGCTGTCGAAGAGTTTTCAGCAACCTTGTGAGTAGTTTCCTTCGTGATTTAGATTTGTTTTGAAGAACCTCAATTCGCATGCGTAACCTTCGACCAGGTCATTTTGGCGGACAGTGGAGTCACGGATCACAATAGGAATTTGTGGTCCAGGAAAGCCATGGAGAAGTGAAAAATTTTTCACCTCTTCAGACGTGATAGCTAAGATGGATGCACTGTTCTGAAGTACTGCGAGCGCGATCGGCTCGCATGTCATTGCCAGGTGTGTCTAGGTTATGTACCGCCGATACACTAGCGTAAAAACGAACCTAGGCATTTGACCATGCGTAGTCTGACGAAAGTGGTTAACTCGCACCCAGGAAAATAGCTCTTAAGTAATTTGCATGACTTCTCGAGTGACGATATCTTGGAAAGAAGACCTATGCTGGTCACCTGACAACCCATCCAACAAGTAAAGCAAACTGTGGAAAAGAACTGGAATGTTGCTATGTCCTGTCTAAGTGTGGTTTAACCACCGTCAATCAGCTTCTCGTCGCAGAATGGTAAGGTACTGAGCTTCTAACCAGATGTTTGCGATTCGAAACCCCACAGAGTGTAGTGTACTACACACTACCGAAAGGAAAACAGCTCTACGATGCCTTTTGGCTTCAGAGCATGAAGTGACCTCGCGCGCATGGTCAATTTCATTTGAAACAGTTCCTTCTTGTTTAACTCAAGTTAACTCCAATAAATTCTGAAGTAGTCATGCAGTAGTCATCATTTAGACCTGACTCGCGCAAAACTGTAGGATATCTCTGTAAGCCTATCTTTTGAAATTTTTTCTGGAACTCCCATTATCTGTCTGTCGCAAAAGCCATTCGATTGGAATCACTTCAATCAGACTTACAAAGATCAAAGTCAGCATACTTGTACGTACTAAATGAAATAACCTACTCTTTGACATATCTTACATAAAATGCAATCACATCACGACGTTGGTGCTCACAAGTGACCGATGTAATCTCGCTTATACTACTGTCGGTAGGCTTGTTAGCCGATAATCTTGCTTGGCCATGCCAAGAGGTGAGTTAGAGCTCCGTTTATTGTTCACATTCACATCACCTTCGTTTGAACAGTCGTCCTCCTGTCCTGGCGCAATTATTCTGGTGAATCCACGCCAAACGGGGGAGAAGCTTTGGACTCAAGTTTCGCTCTTATTAGAGCTCCTCAGCAGTGCATACCCAATGGCGGTGCCGGGGTTTGAACTCCGGACACCTGACATGCGAGGCAAACTTGTTACCAATATTCTACCAGCGAACGCTGGGTGCACCTCAATTCTCACGTCTGAACGGGTGAACGCGCCCGACACCATCGATGTGACGTCCCAGTAACTGTCCTGGATGTGACCGTCTATCTATTTGCTCAAGTTCCATCATCAGTATTTTCAAACAGCGTGGATTTCTGACTATTCTGAGAACTGGACTGAATGAAGGTTAATCGTCTAACATACCTGTCAACTAGAACAACCGACTGCCTACCTTACCCGGCTAAGCGATTTGAGACCTCTAAGATTGCCAAAACACTGTTAGAGCGGTGGAATTCGTCAGTTCAAAGTTTAGCTAGAAAATGCTAAAAGGGTCCGTAAAACTAAATCGATTTACGGAACAGTTTACTTACCAAACGTATCTATGAGTATCAATTAATTTCGTCGTAATTATCTTGATGTACAGCTAGCCATCTAATTGTCCGTTTGGTAGCCAGGGTATTACATAAGTTACAATACACGCCGTGTTGCGTTTATGTCTAGGCGATTCTCTCGGTTTTCGACGGACGGTGATGTAAACACGAAGAGTATGGCGGCGAATTTTATTGCCACATTAGGTGCCAAAATTTGAGATCGCAGTCTGGACAAGTTTATTAGACGAGCCACAGTTATAAAACAAGTGTGTAGTGAAGTCTAAGGTAGAATATTCGTACGAGTTCACTAAACATGTTTCACGAAACCGTGATACTCGTTATGTGTTATGCCATTTAGCGTTGCAGTATTACCCACAAGAAGTGGAGCGCTTGGACTACAGTAATTCCCTGGGCCCAAACGGGTTCGCTCCCTGAAACTTAACTATCTAGACCTCATAATTAACGGGATCGTGGTTGAGCTGCTGACCGAAACTGAAACGAAATAGACAAAGCCAAATCTTCGAATATACACTCATTTGCAAACTAATTTGTTTTTTTTT